>NC_132902.1:7975284-8275284 GCF_030463535.1 Salminus brasiliensis | reverse complement strand
AGAATCTGATGAGCGATATAATCATCTAAGTCAAAACTGACTAAGATCTGCATATTGCTTTTCTCTACAGGAAATGTGGGGCTAAACTTCACTTTAGACCCGCAAAACATTATTTTCGTGATTAAGCGATGATGAAACAAGAGGGATCAGGACTCGCTACGATATCCTACAAGAATGCTAGGTGGCCTCCTGGAAGCAGGTGCGTAATTCTGAATCAAAAAATGCAAGGTAAAGTCAGAGTAAAGAAGGAAGGGGAAACAAGCGTTCTGCCTCATCATCATTCTCCTCCATCAAACAAAGAAAGGTGAACATTTTCTAAACCATAGCTTTCCTGCACAGTCTATCGTCAGAATGCAAGTAGGAATTAGATATTGTTATGCAACCGTACACCCAAACAACCATTGAAAAGTACGTTTGTGTCGAAATACACCCACTTTCAGCTGTAACGGATAACGGACCCTTGGAGTTTTTTGGGGCGGGCAATGGTGAAGACTATCTAGACTTGAACAACAGACCGCACCGACATGGCCAACGATTCTAAGGTCGAAGTTGTAAACTACACCATTGCATCTTTCTTTTCTCAAGTAGACGTTATGTTGGGACATTGCCTCATCATTCAGTCGAGTAATACGTACCCCTACAGAGCAGTTATGGAATTGGTTAAAAATTTTAGCAAAACTGCTTTGGAAACGCAATATTCCGCAGAACTATTTTACAAAGACACCGCCATACAAATGGACCCGCAAGGCCATAACAATGGACTCAAACAGAGCCCTTTTTAAGCTCCAAAAGCAAACAGACTTGGTCGGTCATATTCACTCTGATATATTTTTTCAGGATAAACTGTTACTGAATGGTGTTGATTTAAAAATTAAAATGGTTCGAAGTAAAAATGAATGTTGTCTGATAGAAGGAGTCAGGGATTACATTCTTAAATTACTTTCAGCATCCCTGTTTGTGAGAAAAGTAACGGCTGTAAAGTTGGGACACGTGCAGTAAGTTTAATCACTTTTTTTGTTTTTTATTGCAGATACTGATGTGTCGTTAAAGGCGTGTCCCAAGTAGATTTAGAGCCATTACAGATGGCGAGTATGACATCCTCAGGGGCGTTACATAATGTAAACTTCCTTTCTCCTGGAAACTTTCTAAAAAGTACTTGCTGTTACCCGTTACATTTGACGCGCCAGCACGCTAATCTGTAACTTGTCTCTAGGATTTTTATAAAGAACCATGTAGTTGGTGTTTAAATTGATGGTTCTGCTGCTTCTCCCTTGAAAAAAGATTTTAGATAACGCTCAGATTTCGATGATGAGTATATTTTGTGAAGGCCCTTTCTACTTCCACTTTCTTGCTAGCTGTTTCCATTAAATTGTTAATCACCTGTAAATTAGTTTTGTGGGGTGGAAATAGTGTCACACAGAGTCGGGTATACCTTCAATTAATCGAACATTTATATTTTTCATCAGATCATCGTACATAGGCTGCCAACAGGTATAACACCAAACAATCTGATTGGGAATTTGACACAACATTCTTACAATTTTCGAACAACATTTTGATCGCCCGGGTCCAGTTAACTCGTGAGACAACCCAGTCACCCGGTTTACTTTTGAAGATGATGCTGTCCATATTGATGTACAAACACCTCTGTTGCAGTTGATCAATCACGCCGTACAGTTCGAGTCTAGCGTAAGCCGTAGTGAAAATACAGATAAAGAAGTTAGCTTTACCCGGTTTAAGAAACCCATCATCCGTGTACCTCCACTGCACCATAGCTACCTCGTCGTTTAAAAATGAGAAATGATTTATGTCATACATATCTGAGAACATGTACTGTAAAAACTCGCAAGGGTCTTTGATTAGGGAAGTATTTGACCTGTGGGGTCTCTGACACCTTTTACCCCACATAGAATTCAAAGCCAGTTTAGCCACCAATCTTTTGGCCGGATTTACGGCTATGCGAGATTCGTCTAGCTTGACCCCTTCGTTCTCCAGATACTTTTCAACGTATTCCCTTTTACCGGACTCATCAACCGCCCTGTTTCGTCTTTAGAAACATTTTGATGTAGTCTGCAAACAACTCATTCGTCCGGTTGGGGAAATGCCAGATTTCAAACACCATCACTCTGTACCCCTTCTCGAGGGCTTTAATCACCTCCACGCTACACCAGGTACCTGTCAGAGCCCCCTCCTCCTCCCCGTGGTTGCAACTTTGCATTTGCAGGTCTGCGCATGTTCAACATAAAGGAAACACGAGCTTGTTTTTCACCCAATAGGGAAGGACGGGAGCCCATAACCCCCTAAGGAGGCAGAATTTTTTTTAATGCTGACGAGACCAAAGTAATTTTCCAAAGGTTTAAAATTGCTAAAGATGGTGGGGTGTCCCACCGGATAGCTCTTTGTCTTGTTCACGTACGGGTAGAGAGATGATTCTCTCACCTGGTTGAGCTACGTAGTGAAGGTGTAAAGCGTTTGTCCGACCGCCGAACAAAGCGTCTCGCGGGTTTAAACGTTCTGGTAAGTCAAAGCGATCAAGAAATCGTTTCACATTCTGATTTGATCTTTTCATCTCATTCCACGCATGTTCCCACATCATTGTTGCGTGCAAGTTGTGGGTGCTTCGTAATTCTGTAGGCGAGTGTCACCAAAGGAATGTGATTCCTTACTCATAGGATGGGTCATGTTTTGAAGGATAGCATTTATCACATCCGTGATAAACATCCTAAAAACTCGAAAGCTTTTCTAACGCTACAGTCTTCAAAGTATCCGTCTACATAGTAGTTTTCGAACTTGACTTCGCCTTCGTTAAGGGCGTGTCAAATGGAAATCTTGTCTCTTTCAGAGATGTACTCTAACCATTGAATGGCGGGTGTGAAAAACAATTTCTGTCTGTTGATGTAATTATCTAAAGGCGGGATAGCTAGTGTGTTTTCAGGCAGAAAGTTGGTTCTGAAAATTTTCAAACAAACTCACGTGATGGTAATACACTTGAAGGGGTCTATCCCCGTACTGTTTAGTATTTCACTCCTGAATGCCAGACACCCCATCCTCAAAATATGGACGTCATTTTCACAGTATTCAGCCATCTCTTTCCTAAAGTCAAACACCTTTCCTGCGAGTGTGCCGTACCACTCAAAAAATTCACCTCTCTCTTTGCTCATCATGGTGTCTACACCGTAGAACTCTGGTTGAGGATAAGGCCCTACGTAGTTTAGATTTTCAAGGGTATTCCAGAAATGTGGAAAATAACCTTTCTTTTCTGATATGAACCCCATAGCCTTTGGAATTGCGCTCAGTCTCATAGGAAGAAAAGAAAGGCTGACTATGTATCTCTGATTACAGTTTATCTTCAAAACACAAGATTTTACCACCTTGTGCTATGATTCTAGGAATAATTCCTTCCTTTACCAAACGGTTTAACAAAATGTAGGAATCTTAACCCCGGGCATGGTCCGCTATGAAACTATAGCCTTTGTATTTGCGTAGCAGTTAAAAAATGCCGCTACGTATTCGCCGCCTTCCACAGACCACACATTACCTTTAAAATTGATGCATATGAAACATATATAGTTTGCCATGTGGAACCCTGTCTCTTGGTTCACCTCAAAATCATAAAAGATGTACTTTTCATCCGCCTGCTCTTTTTTTAACGGTTCCATAATGCATTTGTGCTCAATTTCAGAATTAACTTTGATGCCACTGTGTTTATGACACCAATGCTTTTTGGATCCTTTAATTCTATCTTGCATAGTGTTACACTCAGGACAGTAGTACCTTAAATTACACGGTGGGCAACTTCTACCTTCTTTAGATTTATGTTTTGCGTAGCAATATGCCAATCAACAAATCCTTAGGCAATCATTACATTGTACAGATTCTTTAGGATGACCGGAGCATTCACTGTCAAGACACATGTTGCAGTGGAAATCACATTTATGATGTTTTATATCATTAAATCCTGCGTAGCAGAAAGGGCATACGTAGGACGTTACTAATAGAACTGAGGTTTTTCACTCCGTAATAATGATTTTCGTGTAGGAACAAGAACAAGGGTTTGTCATGCTGTATCTTGCTGTTCTGAAAATAAGAGTACCCGTTTTTGTGTCCGTCACAGGACATCACTACAATTTTAAATTTCAGCAACTGTTCAAAACGCACTATGTCAGCCAGACTGACCGCTTCATTTACAGATAATCCCGCATCGTGTTGCAATTGTGTCACGAGTTGTTTGATTTCAAAATCATTTTTGTTCAATAATCGGTAAACGCATAAGGCAAAACACAGGTTATTTGTTTTGAAAAAAATACAGGTGTTTTGTCTTTTTATGAACAATTTCAGAGTTGAACAAGTGTGATAGCTTATTACGTCCTCCACCACGGGGCATGTGTACGATTCAAATCACCAGTTGCAAAGTTTCCGCGGAAAGTATTTCAAATTGACTCTGAACAGGGTTTTTAATCATCGTTAGAATTGATTCTAAATCTTCAACCCCGTTCCTTACCTGAACGGGGGATGAAACATTTAGAGTATTACCTTGAATTTTGATGCGAACAACGTCATGCGGGCCCACTTCATTTGCGACATTGAGCATTTGATTTATGAGTTCTAATACATAATTGTAAAACTCTGCAAAACTGTCAACATTTCCTAACGACGCAAAGTTTACCTGCCTTCTAATTTCTGTGGTATTGAATCTTTCAAGATGATTGATAACGATATTCGGATCTATGCCATACCCCATTTGATAGTCACTGTGGGACGAAAGGTTAATAGAATCATTTCAAAGGGAAATGATTTGGGTTACTTGTTTCATTATCATGAACGGAACTGTTTGACAATGTGTGATACCTGACTTGAATTTTCCAGATCGTTTAATCTCGATAGACTTTCAATCAGATCAGAGAAAAAATCTTGTTGTGTCATTCGCTTTGCTATTGTTGGGAGATGATACAGAATCTATATGAGAATTGTGATCGCAGGGGTGCGATAAAGATTTATTGAGTTGATTCACCGCTTCTAACAGGAAGGGGTTTATCACGGTAACCGAATCTTGTTCGTTCAGCGCATTTTGCAATCTTGACAGACTTTGGTTTAGTTCATTAAAGACATCGTGTTGAACTTCTGATGGGTTTTCTGAGTTAATGACTGAGCGTGACAACTGTGTAATTGGGTGATGTTCCTGAGAGAAAGATACGAGCCGCGCACGTATCGTTTAGGTAAAAAAATCCTGAGGTGTTTCATTTGCTACATTAATGTTGCGAGATGATAAAGTCTATATCTTTCTAGCGCTTTTCGTCGTAACTGCTTTTAGATTGTGTTTACAGTCCACAGGTCTATCAAAAAGACAAAACAAAAAGCGGAGTACTCCCACAACAACGTTTATTTCGGTGCCCAAGTCAACTACAGGCGGTAAGTTCCTCCTTTATTATGGCTGTTGCTGGGCTTTTTGAGTGTGAGAAGTGTGGCATGTTTAGTCTAGACCCTTTTTTCACCGCTAATGATAAGTGTTTGTACTAAATGTGAGTTAGTTAGCTCTCTGGTGGAAAAAGTGGACCAATTAGGTGTGCATCATGGGGTTACTGAAGGATAAGCAGAGAGCAGGAGTCACTGGTAGCAGCCCCGGATGCCTTAGGGAGAGCTAGCATCACCCCCACTCCGGCGTTAGAGCCCTCACAGGTACACCCGCTGAGGAGCCTGTTCACAGTACTCTGGTAATAGGAGACTCTATTCTTCGACACGTGAAGATAACTAGTCCTTTAGGGGCTCCAGCAGTAACCATTAGCTGTTTACCGGGAGCCAGAGCACCGGACATTAGCGGCAAGCTTAAGCGGTTAGCAAACAGGAGATATTCGAGGATAGTTATTCATGTAGGGGCCAATAATATTTGTCTGCAGCAGTCAGAAGTTACGAAGGATAATATTAAAGAGGTGGTTAAACTGGCCCAGACGATGTCCGATGCCGTAATTTGCTCTGGTCCCATCCCAATGAGGCGCGGAGTCCTACAGCCGACTCACAGCGCTGAACCGCTGGATGTCCAAATGGTATTCAAAAAATCATGTGGGCTTCATAGATAATTGGTTACAGTTTGAGGGCAAGCCTGGTTTGTTAGGTAGGGATGGCGTCCACCCCACGTGGGAGGGTGCTGCATAGCGCATAGTCTGCTGGTCAGTCGGCAGAGGAGTGTAAAAGGCTGCTGACAATCCAGAGTCGGGACCAGGCCGCAGACAGACAGGCTAAACCGACCGTCTGCGAGCTGCTTTGAGGCGTCACCCAGGTTTCACCGTATTGAGACTGTCTGTGCCCTGAATTAAACCTAAACATAGAACATCTAAATCAGCGTTAAATTCTCGCAATCAAACGATAACAGCACCACCTCAGACCTAAAGCTTGGTCTACTTAATATTAGATCACCAACCTCGAAAGCAGTGATCGTAAATGAAATTATATGTTTTCAGAAACTAGACGTTTTCTGCCTCACTGAAACCTGGATTAGACCTGATCAATATATAGCACTAAATGAAGCCACCCCCACAGGTTATAAATATGTACACAGCCCTAGGTTATCAGGAAGAGGAGGTGGAGTATGCATAATCTACCAGAATACACTAGAGATTATTCAAAAATACTGTAACACCTTCACTTCTTTTGAGATTCTCTACATCAATATATCAAATCCAGCCACAAATAAAAATACATTCACACTGATTAATATTTATAGGCCTCCAGGGCCTATATTCTGCGTTTTTAAAAGAATTTAGTAATTTTGCTGCAGACTTGGCAGTGCGTAAATGGCGGACGACCAAACTAGGTGTTCCCCTCCACGTGGAAGGACAGCCTTAATAAATATAGAAAGGCACTCATTAAAGCTCGCTCAGTGTATTTGGCCTTGCTGATCGAGAAAAACAATCCCAGAGTTCTTTTTACTGAGATCTCTAAACTTACTAAAAGCCAGGCAGATACTCAACCCCAGATTCCAACATCTTTAACCAGTCATGTTTTTATGAACTATTTTAATAATAAAATAGAAAATATTAGACAACAAATCAAAGCCTGCTTATTAAATCTAACGTGGCAGTCACCTGGTGGAGCTGTTTTAGAACATAGCTTAGTTGTAGAAGATAAGATAAGATAAGATAAGATAGTCCTTTATTAGTCCCGCAGTGGGGAAATTTACAGTGTAACAGCAGAAAGGGATAGCAGGACACTCAGTTACAAAAATTTAGATAAATAAATAATTTACACTATATACACACAATATAGATAAGAATTAAAAAAGCAATAAACAATATTATTTACAGTAAAAGACTCTTAATTGCACATGGGGGTGCGATATTGCACATAGTATTCCCTGAACATGAACATGTGTGTGTAGTTAAGTGTGTGTGTATGTGGTCCGCTGGGAGCAGTGCTGGTTGTGTAGTCTGACGGCAGCAGGAAGGAAGGACCTGCGATACCGCTCCTTCACACACTTGGGGTGAAGCAGCCTGTCGCTAAAGGAGCTGCCCAGTGCTGCCAGAGTCTCATGCATGGGGTGGGAGCTGTTCTCCAGCATGGATGCCAGCTTGGTTGTCATCCTCCTGTCTCCCACCACCTGCACTGGGTCTAAGAAGCACCCCAGGACAGAGCCGGCCCTCTTTATGAGTTTGTCCAGTCTCTTCTTATCTGCCGTCGAGATGCTACTGCCCCAGCAGACCACTCCATAAAAGATGGCAGATGCCACCACTGTGTCGAAGAACGTCCTCAGGAGCGCTCCCTGCACCCCAAAGGACCTCAATCTCCTCAGCAGGTAGAGTCTGCTCTGGCCTTTCTTGTAGAGAGCTGCAGTGTTGACTGACCAGTCCAGTTTGTTGTTCAGATGAACACCCAGGTATTTATAAGAGTCCACACTCTCGATGTTCATACCGCGGATGTTCACTGATGGAGGGGGGTGTCTGCACCTGCGGAAATCCACCACCAGTTCTTTGGTTTTTCCAGCGTTTATCTGCAGATGGTTCTGCAGACACCAGTCCACAAAGTCCTGAATAAGTTCTCTGTACTCGCTGTCCTCCTCATTGGATATGAGGCCGACGATCGCTGAGTCATCAGAGAACTTCTGGAGGTGACAGGTCGGTGAGCTGTACATGAAGTCAGCAGTGTACAGGGTGAAGAGGAACGGTGCCAAGACCGTTCCTTGAGGGGCTCCTGTGCTGCTGACCACCAAGTCAGAGACACAGTCCCGTGCCCTCACATACTGGGGTCGGTTGGTGAGGTAGTCGAGTATCCAGTTTGACAGGTGACTGTCCACTCCACAATGTCCCAACTTGTCCTTTAGAAGCCCTGGCTGTATGGTGTTAAAAGCACTGGAGAAATCGAAGAAGGTGATCCTCACAGTGCTACCGGGCTTCTCCAGGTGAGAAAGAGCTCTGTGTAGAAGATAGATGACAGCATCATCCACCCCAACACCAGGCTGGTAGGTGAACTGAAGAGGGTCCATGGATGGGCTCACCAGAGGGCGGATGTGGTTGAGGACCAGCCTCTCCAGTGACTTCATCAGATGGGAAGTCAGTGCCACCGGCCTGTAGCTGTTTAGGTCCTTTGGGTGCTGTGTTTTGGGCACAGGTACCACACAAGATGTTTTCCACAGCTGTGGTACTCTTCCCAGTTCCAGGCTCAGGTTGAACATATGCTCAACTACCCTGCACAGCTGATCAGCGCAGGACTTGAGGAGCCTGGCACTGATTCCATCAGGACCTGTAGCTTTCTTAGGCTTGATCTTCCTCAGCTCATTTCTCACCTGGGTTGTTGTGAAGGACAGGTTGGAGCAGGGGGGCTGGGGGCTGGAATGTGTGAATGGGTGGTTGATGCTGCCAGACGATGAGCCATTAGGGGATGATGATGGTGATGATTGTGAGCCAGAAGTTCTGAGAGAAGAAGAAGAAGGGGGAGGGCAGCATGATGGTAGTGCTGCTGAGTGGGGATACAGCAGGGGTGTCTGTGTGGGGGCAGGGCTAGGTGATTGATCAAATCTGTTGAAAAATAGATTGAGATCATTCACCCACTTCTGGTCCCCCACCACAAAGGCTGGAAGCCTTCTACCCACTTCCATAGCCAAAACTAGAAAAATTATTTCCTCATCAAATTGTACAACCTGTCCACTCGACCCAATTCCCTCTAAATTGCTAAAAGAAATACTCCCAATCATAATCAGACCTCTTTTAACAATTGTAAATTCATCCCCTAGCCTTGGGCATGCACCCCAAACCCTTAAATTAGCAGTCATAAAACCTTTCATCAAGAAACCAAATCTTGACCCCAGTGTATTGTCTAATTACAGACCCATCTCCAACTTGACATTCGTATCTAAGACATTTGAAAAAGCTGTGGCCCAACAACTCCACTTATACCCCAATAATAATGACATGTATGAGAAATTCCAGTCTGGATTTAGACCCAATCACAGCACAGAGACAGCCCTAGTGGAGATTACAAATTATCTCCTTCTTGCCTCTGATCAAGGCTACGTATCTTTATTAGCCCTACTAGACCTTAGTGCAGCCTTTGATACAATAGATCATACTATATTACTAGAAAGATTAGAGAAAATGGTTGGAATCACAGGGACAGCCCTATTGTGGTTCAAATCATATCTAACGGGACGCCATCAGTTCGTAAAGATGAAAAAATGTATCTCCAAATTACACAGAAGTAAGATATGGAGTTCTGCAAAGCTCAGTTTTAGGACCGCTATTATTTACATTATACAAGTTACCACTGGGCTCAGTTATAAGCAGACATGGTGTTAAATTCCATTTTTATGCAGATGACAAAGCTCTATATATCAGCCAAACCTGATGATAAATTTAGTTTACAGAACAGGGAGAACTGTGTAAATGATATAAAACTCACATTGTCACATTACTTCCTTCTCCTTAACAGTGACAAAACCGAGGTTCTCCTTTTAGGTCCAAAAGACACTAAGTCGGATAGTTTATTTCTAATGTTATACTTGGCTAATGCTTCCATTATTCCTGGTTTAGCAGCTAAAAATCTTGCCGTCATATTCGACTCAGATTTATCATTTGAGCAACATATAGCTAATATTCGTAGGACAGCCTTTATGCAGCCTAGGAACATTGCCAAACTAAGAAACTCCTTACCTCTACAGGATGCAGAAAAGCTAGTACACGCTTTTATTATTTCAAGGCCAGATTACTGTAATGCACTTTTGTCAGGTTGTTCCAGCAGGAACCTCAAACTTCAGCTGGTTCAAAATGCTGCAGCCAGGGTTCTTACTAAAACTCGAAAATTTGACCATATCAGTCCAGTTCTATCAGCACTTCATTGGCTCCCAGTTAAATTCTGTATTGAATACAAAATTCTTTTATTAACATATAAGGCCCTACATGGCCTCGCTC
Source organism: Salminus brasiliensis (assembly GCF_030463535.1). NCBI lineage: Eukaryota > Metazoa > Chordata > Actinopteri > Characiformes > Bryconidae > Salminus > Salminus brasiliensis. The sequence continues at coordinate 8,264,890 of NC_132902.1, read as the reverse complement.
CTGAGTACCTGCGGGATCTTATTACATATGAGCCATCAAGACTACTTAGACCTCAGGGTGCTGGACTCGTTCCCAAAATTCAGAACATTTCAGCAGGAGGAGAGCCTTTTCTTATAAAGCCCCCCCAACTCTGGAATAACCTTCCAGATAATGTTTGTGACTCAGACACCATCTCAATCTAAGCTGAAAACTCATGTTTAGTTTAGCTTTTTTGTTAATTAATGTTTCTTAGATAAAGGTTGTACGGGGTTGGGGTTCACGGACCCAGGGAATTGTAGTACACAGATGCTGGAGCTATCGTCTCGCTGCTGGTGTTTTCAGGGTGCTCCCGTGTCCGTGTTACCTTCTGGCTCTCTCCTTTTAATTAGGCTGTTATAGTCAGACCTGCCGGAGTCATCAGACACATTCTGATACTGCTCATCATTCTCTACTCTCCATAAAATTCCTCTCAGAACTAACTCTTTCTTTTTAACTTCTCAGAGTAAATGGCCACCCAGCCTGACCTGCTGGAAGATTGTCCGCTGAGGTCCCCTCTACCTGCATCAAACCAACTTCCACCTACCGGTCCAACCAGCGGGACCCCCACCCACCACCACCTATAACAGACCAGCGGCTCACCCGCCAGCCATTGCTACCTGTTTAGTGTCCATGTTCAAACCTTCCTGCCATTATTAATACCACCATTATTAACTGTTATACCTGGTTTGGTAATTATCATTCATGTTTAAATAGTTCTGACCAGAGGAGGATGGGTCCCCCTTGTGAGTCTTGGTTCCTCCCAAGGTTTCTTCCTCCAGCTCTGAGGGAGTTTTTCCTTGCCAATGTCACCATTGGCTTGCTCACTGGGGGTCTTTGATCCATCATGTCTTACGTTATCTTCTTGGTCTGTCTTTTACTAATCACTATTTATGTAAAGCTGCTTTGTGACGACAACAGTTGTAAAAAGTGCAATACAAATAAATCTGACTTGACTTGACTCACACCCCTTGATTTGGCTTGTCCCATTTAACTCAAATGAATGTAACAACCTTGATGTCTCATCTCGCAACCTGTGCCCGTTTTGGTGTCTGATTGAAAATTGTGGTACCATGAGTTACCCTTACACGAATGAGGCCCTTTGTTCCAAGTACCAAAACATGACCATTTTCTTTCCAATGCCCACACCAGTTTTTACTGGATATCAAAACCAATTTGCTGGCCTCTTGGATTAATAGCACTGTTTTCCCTGATTGTTTCTATGTCCCAACTGGTACAGGTCCTGAACCGAAGAACTTGAAATTGTGAAAGAATTTGGATGGTAGACAGAACTGTCTCACCATCAAAAACTGGATTGTGCATGTTTCATAAACATACCAACACATTTGATGAGTTTGTACAACCAAAACATCCATTATTTGCTTTGAAAGATAATAAAGTCTCTGTCCCTTGGTTGTAGGTCACCTTAGATGATGGCTGGACAGGTCTTTGTGCTAGAGTAATGTTGATTGTTCCTTTCACACTAGTCCCGGTCTCACAAGAGGAACTGAACAAAGGTGTTTTGAGCCCAGCATCCTCTCCCCCTAAACATAGATTTCGACGAGACGCTTTGATGACAAGGTCTATATCGATGCAATTGGCGTCCCAAGGGGGGTCGCTGATGAGTTTAAAGCTAGGCATTCAGTCGCAGCAGGCTTTGAATCCATTCTCTGGTGGGTCACAATCAACAAGAATGTTGATTGGATTAATTATATCTATTTTAACCAACAGTGTTTCGTAAAATATAATATTGACTCATTGCAGGGAAAAAACTGTGTGACTGTGTGTAATAAGATTAGTAATGCACACTGATGCACGCAAGGCCTATAAAGCAGGTATCTGTGTAATGTTTGGCAACCATTGCTGTACCTACATCCACCCTGAGGGGAATGTAGATAACCTTACAAGTATACTGAACATATTGACTAAGCGTCGTGATCAATACCTAGCCAGTATTGATCCACAGGATATCTCCTGGTGGGCCTGGAAGGAATCGCATCATTGGCAGACCAAGCTGCCTCAAATTCTAGTTACTATAATTATTAGTATTCCAAACTGTTCCAACACACCCTAGTGTCATTAAAATTGTTCTTTTCACTTATGTCTGCACAGTATCTCTCTCCTTGTATTTTAAAGGCACATTTTAAACACATTTTAGAAACAGTCTAATGCCAATGTCTCAATTCAGATCACAAATGTTTGGATGCCTTGCGTATCCTTCACTGCCCATTCCCTGACTAAAGATAATAGTGTCGTTTGTGCCAAGGGACGTTCGCACTCCTGATTTGGCCCGTCCCCTTTAACTCTTCTGATTGTGACAATCCTTGATGTCTCATCTAGTGACCTGTGCCTGTTTTGGTGTTTGATGTATAAGGGTAATTCTCGGTATTACAATTTCAACAGTCATGCCCCATGTTTTAAATATTGTAACATTTTGTCTCCCATGCCCAAACCAGTTGTTACTGGGAACCAAACCAATTTGCTAGCCTTCTGGATCAATACCATTGTTTGCCCTGATTGTTTTTATGCCCCGATTGGCACAGGTCCCCAGCTGAACAACTTTACTGGCCACTGTGAAAGAATTGGGTGATACGACAGCGTTGGATATAAGCAAAAAGTCAAAAAGTACATAGGTATCTGGGAAAGGGACCTTTCCCTGGACATAAACAGATACAACCTATATGCATTGAACCTAAAAAATATGCGTAGGGGTAACTATCAAGATGAGGATGGTATAAAAGACACAAGCAGAGTCAGACTTCTTAGACTGCTTTGAGGAAGTGCTGGCTGTCTCAGGCTAACAGCCTAACATTATGTTACATAGAGCCTTAGTCTTTATATCCTTTGTACACTATAAAAGTATGTAAAAATAAAGGTTGTACTTTGCCTTTCTATTGACTATGGAGCTGGATTCTTTTATACATCATATGCATAATGCATTATAATTAAAAGCTAGTAGAAATAAAGCTAGTAAAATGGCAGTCAGGCAGCATGGCCAGGAGGAGAAAGAGAAGGAAAGGGAGGAGGAAGAAAGCACTTCCTCCCTGATCACGGTGCCGGAGGGCAACGTGGCCTCCAGTGGGAGTGGATCTGATGGCTCGCTCCCTAATGCTCAAGTAGGGAAGAGACCCACAGGGTCTCCTTTGCCTGAACTGGCAGAGAAGAAACAGAGGGCAACACAGGATCCAGGCAGTTCCTCCTCGGAAGGTCTGGATCATCTGTGGCCTGATAAATCCCCCAATGAGGTGTCTTTTCTGCACTTTCAGCTAAAGACATCTACTCCCAGGATCCTACAAGAGCATCGCTTAGTGGGGGTAAAAGAGGAGCAAGTGTCACAGGAAATCATGTGATTTGTTTTTATTTTCATGGTCTTTTAATTTCTTACCTGTCTTTTAAAACCATACACTGCTCATGGCTTTCACTATTTCAACCATCAATTTTAGGAGTGAGAGAGCCTCCACTAGAGCAGAGAGTGTCTTGTCCCTTTTAAAAGATTTAAAGTCTGATGTGTTTTTACTGCAAGAGTGTGCTTTACCGTTCCTGAAGACCTACAGAGATTGGGAGCAGAGCTGGGCTGCCTTTTCTGGAAGTGTATTTTCCCGCCAGATTAAAAAGACTCCGTCTAATTGGATGGCTGGGGCACTTTATCAAACTTATTTCACAGGTCCCTTCCTGCATCTGTCTCATTTTCACCCCCCACGCCTCTCTTCATAAGGTTTAATACACTTTTGATCGTAAGTAATGCAAGTAATATTTTAAAGTCTTAGGTAGCGCATGCTTCCTGGAAGAACATCAAACATATCAAGTAAAGGCAAACAAACAATCAAAGTAACTTTTTAACTAAAATGATAATGCTTAGTATTCTGCGCGATAACCTTGTGATATAAAATGTATATTTTATTTATAGATCAGGAATTGTATGAACAATGTGAAGACGTTATCTTTGTTCAAAAATACAATCCACTGAGTAAGTCAATTAAATACAGCAATGTTTTTCATCCTATGAAACCGATAGTTTTCAGAATGAATGCATGTATTAATTATTTAGATTACAAATCTGAAGTTATTTTTGAGAGGAAAATAGTGATCGGAGATCTAATACACCATCCGTTCAGTAAATATTTCATTTCAAGTAAATACATTACTTAAATACATGTTATATTTATTCATACGATCCCTCGCTTTCAGATTTCGAAAATCCCATCAGTTGTATCAACCAACTTCTCCAAGTGATTTTAAAGACATTTTGTTAGAAAATTATTTATATTAATTTACTTAATTACATATTTAATACCTTTAATAGGACCTCAAATAGATGAAGGATCTGCAGACCGCTTCTCCGACTCCGTGAGTAGATTTTGAGTAATTTAATGTGATCCATTTACTCTGGTACTTTTTTACTCTGATACATTTATTTGATAGTTTCAGATTCCGGCGACGATTTATATCGGGTCGAAACATTGGATCAACTCTACGACTCTTCCGATATCTGTCAAGAGCCGTGGAAATATCTCATTGGTGACTGAAGCTTATGACTATGCACGGATCAAGTAACAATATCGCATCTGCTTTTTCCACTTTTAAAACCTGTGTGAATCTGCTCAATACTCACTGTAATACTCTGTTTAGTCATGTCTCAGAAATGCCCCAACAGTGATCCTCTAAACAGTGATGCCAAGAAGCCCAACATCACCCCATGTTGAACAGATGCTATAAACAAGCTTAACCAAAGATTGGCTCAACTCTGAACACAATCCTGATCTAGACTCTCTATCATCTCCCAACATTAATGTAGCGAATGAAACACCTCAGGATTTTTTGACCGAACTAAACCGATGTCTGTCAAGATTGCAAAATACTCTGAATGAACACTATACGTGCGTGCCTCCGAACCCATTCCTGTTAGAAGCTGTGAATAATCTTAATCAAAGTTAATCAAAATCTTTATCTCAGGAACATAACCCAATTACACAGTTGTCACGGTCAGTCATTAACTCAGAAAACCCATCAGAAGTTCAACACGAGGTCTTCAAATGAACTAAACCAAAGTCTGTCAAGATTGCTAAATGCACTGAACGAACAAGAACCATTTACTGTGATAAACCCCTTCTTGTTAGAAGCGGTGAAACAACTCAATGAATCTTTGGGGCACCCCTGCGATCACAATCCTCATTAAGATTCAGTATCATCTCCTGACAATAGCGAAGCATATGACAACTCCTCAGGATTTTTTCTCTGATCTGACGTAGTCTATCGAGATTAAAAGATAATCTGGTAAATTTAAGTCAGGCATCACACCTTCGTCAAACAGCTCCGTTCACGATAATAAAACAAGTAACCCAAAACAGAACCCAAAACGTTTCCCTTTGGAAGATTCTATTAACCTTTCACCAGACAATGAAGATCAAATGGGATATGGTGTAGATCCGAATATCGTTATCAATCGTTTTGAAAGATTCAATACCACAGAAATTAGAAGGCGGATAAACTTTGCATAAACTTTGTTAATAAATGCTGACAGATTTTAGCAGAGTTTTACAATTATGTACTAGAACTCATAAATCAAATGCTCAATGTCGCTAATGAGGATGTGGGCCCGCGTCACGTCAAAAGGGGTTGTGGATTTCGAATCAATTGGAGTTTAATCGAGTCAATTTGAAATACTTTCCGACGAAACTTTGCAGCTGGTGATTCGAATCGTATACGCTCCTCAGGGTGGAGGACGTAATAAGCCATCACACTTGTTCAAATCTGTTTTGAAAAACACAGGTGTTTCACCTTTTTCTGATAACCTGTGTTTTGCCTTATGCATTTTTACTGATTATTGAACCCTGACAAAAGTGATTTTGAAATCAAACTACTTGCAACACAATTGCAACACAATGCAGGATTATATGTAAATGATGCGGTCAGTCTGGCTGATGTAGCGCGTTTTAAACTGCCACTCTGCAGCAACTGCAAAATTGTAAGTGTATTACCATCACAAGCGTTTGTTTGACAATTTTCAGAACCAGCTTCCTGCCTGAAAACACACTAGTTATCCTGCCTTTAGATAATTACATCAACAGGCAGAAATCGTTTGACACCCACCACCTAACCCCATGGTTAGAGTACTTATCTTAGAGTGTAGCGTGAGAAAAGCTTTCGAGTTCTTTGTTTGGCGGTCGAACAAATGCTTTACACCTTCACTACGTAGCTCAACCAGGTGAGAGAATAGATTACTACAATTTCACATCTCTCTATCCGTACGTGAACAAGACAAAGAGCTATCCGGTAGGACATCCCACCATCTTTCGTGATTTTCAGCCGTTGGAAAATTACTTTGGTCTCGTCAGAATAAAAATTCTGCCTCCTAGGGGGTTATGGGCTCCCATCCTTCCCTATCGGGTGAAATGCGGTATGGGTGTGGCGTTCCTTAGACCGTGCGGCATGTGATCTGGGAGTACAGTGTGGTAAGGGACCTGTGGGCCATAACCGGTCCCCTGCAATGCCAAAGCCTGCCAGCAGGGGAGGTCTAGCCATCAGTTTACGGCAGCGCTAAAGAGGCTGCTTTTTGCTATAGGGCAAGAAGCTAATTCCTGGATTTGAGCATTTGCATTTGGTGGTAGTTCCAAATTATACTGCATCTAAATCACATGTATTTATCTATCAAAGTAGATTTATATTCATTTCTTAATTATAAAAACTAAGTGCTGTTATTGGACTGTCATAATTAACAGTGTAAATTATACAGCTTTGCTATTTGCAATGTCTTGCCCTGCAAGTAAATTGTTACTGTACAGTCCCAGAGACTTAAAACACTTAAAACTGTAAAAGTTAAGATTTAAGTAGCTGTCCTTTAACTCTGCCACATTTAGTGTAGATCTAATCGGCTACTCACAGTAGCCATTGTGTACAGTACTGTTCAAACCAGTACCTTTTCAGGTTAGGCTAACCTGACTTTCTTTTATCTACCTGACATTGATACTACACACAGTAGCAATCTGCCAGGTGAAGCCCCCTATGATTTTGTTTAGATAAGGTAATAGGTTTACCTACAACTTAGTTAATACAATTATGGCCAACAATTGCCTTTCCCTAAAAAAGATTTTATAGCTTTTGTTGTGCAGCTAGGAAAACTTCTACAGGACTCCTCCAAGGAAACTCCTACTGTTCAGGAAACAGCTGTACAAAATGTTCTTACATTTTCAGCATCAAGCTAGTTCAGAACTAGAAACATTGCTTAATGAGAACCAACTTCTTAGCCAAACCACAACTAAGCTTAGCTCTGAGGTTGAAAGCCTCAGACACAACCTTAAACTAACTATGGACACACTGAATGAGGTGCTCATTGAAAGTGAACATAATGCAGGCTTATCAGAAACTGCCCAGACATTAGTAACAGAACTCTGGTTACTCCAAACCATTCTAGCCTAGCAACTGAGGAAAGTCTAAACCCTCAGCATCCTAGGGATTATGTTACCTCTGTGGCACAGCTCTTTAAGGACCATGCTCCGTCCTTCAGTCTTACTGCCAGGTTATGTGTCACCAGCTCTTCATCACAGTATCCCAATGACTCTTCAGCTTCGGAAGCTGATGCTGCAGTCTCTACAGAGAACAAGTTTAAGAGTAGATGCCTCCTCTGCATGCTCTTGCTTTGAGTCCGAAGACCCCACTTATTCCACTCTAGGTTCTGCATCCTCTCTTCAACATGGGGAGAAATGCAAAACTCACCCTCTTTCTTTTCCCCTCATCAGCGAGAGAAGATTAAGCTAATGTGGAAAACAACCTCTAGGTCTGTCCCTGCATTCATAGAATCACAACCATTGTCAGTTTGAGACAGTTACTCAGCTACACAAAGCGCTGGTTAAAGGGTTTTTTCTTTTTACTGATGAAACCGTAGAAACAATCTCAGCCATCAAAGTCAAACATGAATGTACTCAACACCCTAGAGATTACTGTAACCGTTTAAAGAAAGCATTTTTCCATGGCAGAAATGGATCTGGCCTTACAGAAGACCAAGCTTTTAAATCACTCTTTGCACAATCTTCATCCTTCTGTGCAAACCCACGTGCCAAGGTAAGATTTCCATGTGTGAGAACAAAAGGACCACGCAGACGATTTGGGAAACCGTGGTACGCCCAAGCAAGCCTGAAGAACACTGAAGTCTGACACTTCCCTTTCAGAGTTTCCTTTTGAGGACATCCCTCACCACCCCTCAAGTCACAGAGACAGAGCAAGGAAGTGGAAAGAACAGCAGAACAAGTCGAAGGCGGGTAGCTATCGACACAGCCAGAGTGATGACCAGTACCTCCAGTCAAACAGAAGGCAAAAGCCCAGGCACGATCCTGAGCCTGAACGGAGTTCCCTTTGGGATAGCGTGGCAGACAAAGGCATAATCTCACTTCTTTCACCTTCGTCAAATGGCCGAGAATCAGTTAATAGCTCTCCAGCCCGATTGAGGGGGGAGGTAGAACTAACAAACCTATGCACATTGTTAGGTGCATGTTGTACATCAGGCCATGGGCATGTAACTAATTTTCCTTTAGTCTCTTACTTTTAAAAGGAAGATGTTCCTGAGCATCGTCTTCCAAACACATTTCCCAATGTGCAAGAGATCATTTTAAAAAGGGGGGGTGAACCTGCCGTTGCCTTCCAAACTTCATAACCATTTAATTTCTTTTGTACACATGAAATCTCTCTCTCATTTGCTGTTTTTAGTGTTTATCTGTTTATTTGTATTTATTGTTTTAAGAGTTTTATTGGCCACCAGATGCCTCCAGGCATGTTGACTGTTCGTGCCGGCATGCGGAGGCACCATAGCATGTGCCTTCTATTTTGAGAGGAAAATGGAAAGCTCCTGGGGATGTCTAGGTTGGACTTTTCCAGGAAGCTTGTCCAGAAAACTCACGGTTTTAAACCCACCGATCTGAACTGCCTGTTGACTCTGCCTGGAAACAAAGGTTTTGGCTTTAGCTTCTGCTCGGCTTCCCTGTTAAAAGATTTTTGGACTAGGCTAGAAACTGTTAAGGACCAGTTCTCCATGTTCAGGGTGGAGAAACTTGGACAATTTCCACAAGGTGGTGATGGTCAGAATTTTTAATGAAACCGTGACTGGAGAGGACATTGTGACATGGCTGGCTAGATTTTGCACCATCAAAAGCCCACCTGTCAAGGTGGATGGCATTTGGAACTGCTGGTGGAGAGTTCCCATTAAACAATGGGAAGACCCGAGCAGTTACCTAGGCCTGAGACAAATACAGTCTATGATCATTTTGGGTGAAAACCAGGGCTACATTTATCATCAAGGGATGATGAAACTCTGCTGCAAGTTTGGGCATCTAGTTGAAGCATGCCAAGAAATCGTTTGTGGGAAGTGTTGAGAAATTGGGCACATTTTTGAGGAATGTCCCAATGGCAGATGGTGCAATCTTTGTGGAGAATCTAAAATCATCTTTACAAAGATTGCCCAAAATCTTTTGCCAACAAACTGAAAGCAAGCAAAATGGCCACCAGGCAGCATGGCCAAGAGGAAAAAGAGCAGGAAAGGGGGCGGTCCCTGGGGTTTTGGCCGGAGATTTATATCCCTAGCCAGCACCAGGGATTGGCCAAGAAAGAGGGCGGGGCTAATGTCCAAGCAGAGTCACAGCAGGAACTGGAGGCCACCCCTCTCCCAGTTAGAAAAGGAAAAGGTTGTGCAGCAGCAGATCACGGTGCCGGAGGGGAGTGTGGCCTCCAGTGGGAGTGGGCCTGATAGCTCACCGATGGCCTGCGGGTTCTCCTCTGCCTGAACTGGTAGAGAAGAAACAAGGAGACATCTACGATCAGGACCCTTCGAGAGCTTTGCTCTGGCCTGGAGGCTGGAGACACCGGCCAACCTCCAAACCCCAGAACAGTGGGGGTAAAAGAGGAGCAGATGTCATAAGAAATCATGTGATTTTAAAATGCCTTTTAAATTTTTTATTAATGTAGTCTTTGTTTTTATTTTCATGGTCTTTTAATTTCTTACCTGTCTTTTAAAACAGGTTAGGAGTGTGAGAGCCTCCACTAGAGCAGAGAATATCTTGTCCCTTTTAAAAGATAAAGTCTGATGTGTTTTTACTACAAGAGTGTGCACTACCGTTCCTGAAGACGTACAGAGATTGGTAGCAGCGCTGGGCTGCCGGTCCCTCACTCTGGAGCGGTTCACACTACAATAGAGCTGACGGTGTTGCAATTTTAATAAAAAAACCCTCACATCTTGGTGAAGGGCAGCACTGTGGTGAGAGATGGATGGGCTCTTTTAGCAAATCTGACTTTTTTAGGAAGGGATTTTAACATTATTAACGTGTATGGTTTTAACGACAAAAACGACCGGTATAAACTTTAAGACCTGCCGCCCCACATGCTGGGGAGGGTACCTTTAGTGGTGGGAGGGGACTTTAATTGTGTTTTATCAAGGAAAGACAGGAAAAGAGTAGGGGAGGATTTTGAATTAGACAAAACATCAGTTTTATTGCAGGGTTTAGTTAAAGATTTTAAATTAGTCAACTGCTTTAAAAAAATGCATCCAGAGGAGGAGGGCTTCACCTGGTTCAATGGTGACTGTGCCCGAGCCTCCTGCATAGAATATATTTTTAAAAGAGACTGCCCGCCAACTGATGCTACATTGACCCTCCTCTGTAATTGTGATCACCTCATTCTATCGTGCATGATGGCATGAGGTGGGGGGGTGGGAGGGGTGTAAGCAGGTAGCGCACGCGCACACACAAACGGAAATAAGAAAGGGGGCAGGGGATAGCCCTGCATTCCACTTAAGACTGTTTGCGAGAAAATAATTCCATGGAATAGGACAGATCGTCCCTGGAACTGCCAGAAGGGTCTGATCAGGATATTTTAAGCACCTGACGTGGAGTGGATAACCTTGCAGCCTGGCTGGGACAAACAAGGACCTATATTGGCTTGGTGCCCTGGTCAGGCATTCTCTGTACTGGCACAGCATGTCTCATATGCCCCACTGCCTGGTGAGCTGTGGAAGCAAAGAGATGGTTGAACATGCCTTATGTTTCTGGGGTCGGATTAACAAGTGGCGGCTGCAGGTGGCTAGACCACCCAGGACAGAGACCTCGTTCTCTGCTCTTGAGGTCTGCGAGGCAGCTGTTAATACAGAGTAATTGGTCCTGCTATAGTCATGTCTGCGGCCAGAATTATCATCTGTCAAGATCAAGAGATCTCCCCTTCAGCATATAAAGAGATTTTGGTCAATTTCATGCTCTCAACTGCAGGAACTGTCCCTTCCTCTTCCAACATGACTGCACACTGGTGCACCAAGCAAGATCCATAAAGACATGGATAAGTCCTGACCTCAACCTGATAAAACACCTTTGGGATGAATTAGAGCGGAGACTGTGAACTAGGCCTTCTCGTCAAACACACACACCTTGTGGAAAGCTTTCCCAGCAGAGTTGAAGCTGTTATAGCTGCAAAGGGTAGCCCAATATCATATTAAGCCTATATATTAAGAATGGGAGGTCACTCAAGTTTATATGCATGCAAAGGAATACGAGCAAATATTTTAAAGTTTAATATCTGAGCACTATACATTAAATTGATTTTTGAACAGTAAGCTGGAGGAGAAGCTTGCTCCTTCTGCTTCAAGCATTAACCTGGTTTTGGAGTACCTTTTTCTTCATTTTGGTGTGGACGAGTGGTTGCAGTGCGTATTCCGGTTTGCATAGAGTTTGTATTTAGATATGTTTGTGCCAACCCTTTTAGAGGAGGAGACAACACAGTGTAGAAAGGTTGATAGAGTTTTAACGTGCCTGTCTTGTGCTCAGCTAGGAAAGCAGAGATAAGGAATGTTTTGCTTGCTAAATGAGGGAGCTCATCTTATAACCCCAAAGAATGGCATGCTATATGCATTCCTCTTTTAGGCAAGGACTCCAGCAGAGGATCTTACTGCGAACTTCCTGGGTGCGACCAGGGATCGCCCACCAGAGGACAGCAAGGTTTTGGAAGGAGAGAGGTCACTTGACGAAATGAAGAGGGCCATGCTTTCTTTGAAGTGTGGCATGGCTCCTGGTCCCTTAATGGTCCAGAATTAGAATAAATGGATAGGATGACAATTGCTTATAAATAGTTGGTGTATTTTGTCTGCTGTGCATGCTGCATGCAGAGGCACCATAGTGTGTGCAGATTTAATTCAAAGAAGCTGAGGGTCGGCTTCTAGGGATGTCTAGTTTAGTAATCTCCAGAAAGCTTATTTATATTTAAATTAAAATAAAATTTCAAAAACCCTCGGTGTCACACCAAAAGACTAACTGATTTCTGACTCTGCCTTGTAACAAAGGTTTTGAAGTTAGCTTCTGCTCTGCTTACTTTTAAAAAGATCAGTTTTCCATGTTTTAAGTTGAGAAACTGTCTGACAAGTCCCAGGAGTGTGGTTGTCAGAATTTTCAATAAGAAAGTAATGTAAGAGGACGTAGTAATGTGGCTGGCATGGTTAAAAGCCCACCTATGAAAGGTGCTTTAAGAGGATGACATTTGGGAACTTGGCTGAAGTGGGCCAAAAGAATTGTGTGTAGGAAGTGCACAGAAATTGGACATACTTTATATTTCTGTGGTGAATCCAACCATCTCTACAGAGACTGCCCTAAATCTTTTGCCAACAAGCTTAAAGCAAGTAAAATGGCTGGCAGGACACATGGCTAGGAGGAGAAGGGGAAGGAAGCTGCCCCTAGGGTTTCAGGCGGCTCCTCTTTGCAAAGCCTGGATCATCTTCCAGCTAAAGACATCCATGCCCAAGGCACCACATAAGCATCGCTCTGTAGGCCTGGAGTCTGGAGACACCGGCCAACCTCTAAACAAAGGGGGTTAAAGAAGAGCAGGCGTCACAAGATAAAGGATATATATTTAATCTTTTACCAAGCCATTAGTGAGAGAGCCTCCACTAGAGCAGAGTGTGTCTTGTCCCTTTTAAAAAGAGATAGTCATAAAGTCTGCCAGTCTTTTTATCTAGGGTGGAGGGGGTAACAAAGATAAAAGAAGGGAGGCAGGAAATGTTTTATGAAGAATTATGTAATGAAAAAAGTGTAAAACTATGAGAGAAGGTTTTAAACTTAAGGTCAGGATGCTTTAACAGGAAGACATAAGCCTCACATGAAGGGTCCTCTTGGACAATAGACCAAGTCAAGCTATGTGCTTGTGTGACTATTTATATGAATATTTTACATTTTTATTTAGGCAATACAAAGTGAATACTGTGTACTTTAGTAACTTCTTGGGGGTGAAGGTATACTAGCCACTTTTTTACACCACAAAAGGGTGAGAAAACTAAAACAAAAGGACAGCAACAACTCATGAATAAAATAAAAGGACAAACAGGCTGGCAAGCTACCAGCTGGCCTTCATGTGGTCTCATCAGAAAAAAAACTCAGCAAAGGTGTGAGGATCTAACAAAAACAGTACTACTTTCTTTTTTTATGATCTCTCAAATAACTCAAATTAGCTGAAACTGAAACTGAGGCCTCTAGGGTACTGGCTCCCTATGAAGCAGCTCTCTGAAAGACCAACAGAAAAGGAAAAAAAACAACAAACAAACTGGTTACTGGCACAATATGGTTTCTAAAGGCAAAGCACAAGCAAAACAAAGTCCTTTTAAAAGAGAGTACCCAGCTGAAATCAATCAGGCTGATTGTCGCTGGGTTTTGAGCACAGCCACCCTCTGGTGGTGGGAGGATGGTGGTGCATTTACTTTGAATTGTCTAACTTAAATATTTTAAATAATTGTATAAATTCAACAGTAGGTTAAACATGCGCATACGGTGGCATGTTCAGTCATCATAGACACCTGTGCACATTGTTTGCCATATAACATTACTGCAGGTCTCCCTACTGGCTTTATATTGCCTAAATTAAACATTTACAATAGTAATATGAATTCACAGACACATGTTTTGGCTTGGTCAGTCATGCCAAAGGGTGCATTTAGTGCTCCTGATTTCGTACCCTGATGCCCGACAGTTGCCATGTACATTTGAAACCAGACATTTACATACAGTGTATAACAAGACACAATCTTTTTTTCCTCACTGTATGATCTTAAATCAGACTAAACCTTTCCAGTTTTAAGTCAGTTAGGATTATTCTATTTACTAAATGCCAGAATATTGAGAGATATGAGGTTTATGAGGTTTAAACAATTTGGAAAATCCCAGATGATGAGACCATGGCTTTTGGAAGCATTGATAGGTTAACTGAAAGTGCGAGCAAGGCGGCCTACAAACCTGACTCAGTTACACCAGTTCTGTCAGGAGGAATGGGCCAGAATTCTACCAAAGTATTGTGAGAAGCTTGTGGAAAAATACCCAAAACATTTGACCCAAGACAATGCTGCCAAATATTGTAAACATGTGTAATGTAAAAATGTAAACTTGTGAGTGACCTCATTGAAAAACAATAAAAAATCTACCAAGCAGACCAATTACATTTGTTGCAGTCTGCATTGCCTAATCTGGATCTGAAGTTTTTTCCACAGTTATACTAAATGTTCTGAAAGGCATCTATGCATAGCTAGCTAACGGTTTTAAATATTGATGAGTTAATCTTGTGCGGTAGGAATATTGGGGTCTTTAGTGGTCTGAGAAATGGGTTTCCAAGTCTAAATGGTTAAACACTGACTGAGATTTACAGATATTGCTGCAGTTCTACTATAAACCATTCTTTACACTTTTGCATTAATCTAAAACACAAACATTTCAGGACAAATTAGAAGCCCTACAGGCCTCCCCTTTCACTGTGCAATAAAAAACTATAATAAAATGTCCTAAATCCTGCAATAAGAAATCTTTTCTTGCCAAGACAATGGTTTACAACCTTAGGAAGTCCCTCTTGTATCAATCTTTTTTTTTTTACAATCTTTAGCTGATGTTGACTTTTTGGTCCTCAACCAGTCCTTTGATGTAAAGTGTCCATGCAGGTGTCTTCAATGTAAAACGTTCAGTGTAAACTTCAGCTGACACACATGGACACACATACATCCAGCCAGACTGTAAGATAACAGAAAAAGAGCTGAATTGTCCCCATCGTACTACAGCCACTGAGGTATGAGTTTTATAAGCATCTACTCATACTATCACCATTTGTTCAAAGGCTTTGCAGGGAAGCAGCCCCATTACACAAGAATTTAGTGTGCCAAAGCATACTCTTTTTGTGTGTGTGTGTGTGGGGGGGGTGTGAAACGTAGACATTTCTATTTTTCCACACTGTGATTAACTAAAACTAAAACTCTCACCTTTTACACTAGTGCTTAAGTGGTCTTATTGTGTTATTGTGTTTTTATTGGGTTCCTCAGGCTTGTGGGCCATACAGCTTGAGTTTTTGAAGGCAGAACTGAAGTCCAAAAAGAGCATCTACACATAACTGTTCTTGTTTTCCAGATGTGCTAAACTCAGGTGAAGCACTGCTTGATATGACATTATCCGTAGAATGGTTGGGACGGTATACAAACTGGAGTGGGTCAATTGTTGCAGGGAGTCCAGATGTGATGTGTTTTTTGATCAAACCTTCAAGCACTTTAGCATAATTGGAGTAAGTGTTATAGTTATCTGTGAGGATGTGTGTCAGTCAGCACATACCCTAAGTACACACCCTGGTAAATTGTCAGGACCTGCAGCTTTTTGTGGATTAACCGCGAACCTTGTACAGGTTTGTATTGTAAGCAGGCAGCGTGTACCGTCAGCTTTCAGCAGGGGGCCTGGCCAGCACAGTAGGAAAGCTGGTGGAGCTGGAGCAAAGAACTCCAAGCCCCAGAAGCCCAAGCAGTAATCAATGCTGACCAGACCCACCTGTGTGACACGGTATAAATACACCCAGCCAAGCGCAATTCTCTATCACACCTTTGTAGAGGGGCGAACGGTAACAGTGGTTAGAAAAAGGTGTGAACAGTGAAGAAAAGCATGTTAAAAGAAGTTTGTTGTAATCTGTGATGAAAAGGGAAAACTAGGAAAAAAGTTTGAGTTGAAAAAGGCTTAGCTTGTCTTTTGTTTGAGTACACATCACTTCTGGTGTTTCCTTTGTTTGTTTTCCTGTCCTTTTTCCATATAGCTTTTTAACAGTTGTAATACTACTTTCTCTCACAGCTGTGGTGGTGCAGTGGAAATGCAGTGCGCTCCTATTTCCAGGGTTGGGAGTTCGAGTCCCACCACAGCCGCAGTCTCACCAAGCACCAATCTTGTATTGACTTAAGGCATTAATCATCTGTTACACGTGTCATAAAATATCACACACCCAGAGTGGCAGCTTGCCAAGCCTGGGTATCAAACCCACAACCCTGTTATTGATAGCCCGGTGCTCTAACCGCTGAGCCACCACTGCCCCTGTGTCACATGACCCTCTTCCCATTGAAAATAATAAAGTTGGATCCAAAATGGCCAACTTCAAAATGGCCGCCATGGTCACCACCCATCTTGACAAGTTTTCTGTCTCCCATATACTAATGTGCCACAAACAGGAAGTTAATATCACCAACCATTCCCATTTTATTTAGGTGTATCCATATAAATGGCCCACCCTGTATACCAAGTTCTACTTCAGAATCTGATGACAGGTGATGTCCAGGGTGTGATGGATCACGGACTATGTTCTCTACATGTTCCTGGTTCTGGACGTGTGCAGGTCTGGTAGGGAGGGTAACTAAACACCGATGGTTCTCTCTGCAGACCTAATGATGCGCTGCAGTCTGTGGGTGTCATGTTTGGTGGCTGAGCTGCCCCACACTGTGATGGGTGTGGTGGGGACAGATTCTATGGTGGCGGTGTAGAACTGCACAATCAGCTCTTTGGGCAGGTTGAACTTCCTCAGCTGACACAAGAAGTACAACCTCTGCTGAGCTCTCTTGATGATGGAGCTGATGTTGCAGTCCCATTTCAAGTCCTTGGAGATTATTGTGCCCAGGAACACAATCTCTTCTTGTAGGAATTCACAGCCGTTACAGTACTGTTGAGGATGGTGAGTGCTGGAAGGGTTGGAGGACTTCTCCTGAAGTCCACTCTCATCTCCACTGTCTTGGCTGTGTTCAGCTCCAGGTTGTTGTGATTTGCTCCAGAGAACCACCTGCTCTACAACCCGTCTGTAGGCAGACTCCCCACTGTCCCGGATAATACTGATGACTGTCAAATCATCTGCAAACTTCAGGATTTTAACTCGGGGGTCCGTGGAGGTACACATTTGTGTAGAGTGAGAAGAGCAGTGGGGAGAGATCAAAGCCTTGTGGAGGTCCTGGTTCCTGAGGTGATCTTTCCCAGCCTCACCTGCTGCTCTCTGCCAGTGAGGAAATTTGTGATCCACTGGCAGGTGGAGGCTGGCACACTGAGGTGTTTCAGTTTGGTGTGTAGATGTCCGGGGATGATTTGTTTTGAAAGCGGAGCTGAAGTCCAAGAACAGAACTCTTGCATACATACTTGGACGGTCGAGGTGCTGGAGGATGTGGTGAAGTCCTATGCATCGTCAACAGACCTGTTGGCCCAATACGCGAACTGCAGGGGGTCTAGTTGGGAGTTGGTGATCACTTCAGCTGAGCTTCTGACCATTCTGCGAATTCTGTCAAAAAGCAATAAGGCAGACAAGAATATGCATTGAGTAGCAAAGTTTTATTGAGTCTGTTAGCAGTTCGAAACCACAGTGCAGACTGAGTCAAAAGCATTCAACATGCATATTTATAGTATAGATTAGGAAGTTGAGAAAAGGGAGGGGGAAAGGTTGTGTGTGTCACACAGACATCTGAAGAGATGCATTGTTCAGGTTGCTGTGACCCATAGATCAGAGGGCTGGCGCCTGAGGGGACACTTTGTCCGGGTTGAGAGGTTACCAACAGGTCAAGATAGGCTGTAAATACGTCAGGCGCACTCCCAATGCAGCTGTAATCTATACTAGGAAAAACGATGGCGTTTCATGGAAGGAGAAGAACGATTTAACATATGCCGTACAGGCAGTTACAAGGCCAACACATGATTACAGTTAGCACACATTATCACAAGGCTAACGCATGATTACAATGAATGAGTGGATTTAAAATGAGTCTATTATGAATCAACATACAATTATAATGTTATAATTTTCCATAAGAATGGTTTGGTAGCTTTTATCAATAATTTATAAATGGTTCTGACCAGAGGAGGATGGTTCCCTCTTGTGAGTCTTTGTTCTTCCCAAGGTTTCTTCCTCTAGCTCTGAGGGATTTGTTCCTTGCCACTGTTGCCGTTGGCTTGCTCACTGTGGGTCTTTAATACTTCATGTTGTCTTGCGTTATTAATTTTTTTTTCTGTCTTTTACTAATTATGCTAATTAAATTTAGACCGATTGCAGATTCATGGGGTCATGGACACAAGAAATTCTATTATGCTGAGATGTTGGAGCGGTCATCCTGCCACTTGCACGCAATCAGTCAGGTTTGTGAACAGTGGAGGAGATGGACGCCAGTGTTTTCAGGGCTCTTCTACCCGCTTGCTTTTAATTAGGCTATTATATTCAAACCTGCTGGCGTCAATCCCATACTGCTTAACATTTTCTGCTCTCCATAAATCCATTCAGAACTAGATCTGTCTCTTTACCTTCTGAGTAAATGGCGGTCCACTCACCTGGCCTGACTCGTTAGAAGACCAGCTGCCACACACCAGGAAGGAATGGTCTCACCAAAATGGCATGCAGATAAAGACCCATAAACTTGCATGATAACTTCTTGCATTGGTTCCTACCCTACAGGAACTTTACGCCATCTATTCCTTCCCTGCAGGCACTGTGTGGTTCATAATACAAACTGTGTTGTATTCTCTGTACAACAGACACAAGGATGTGGCTATCATTCTTATGGGCTCTGTATGTTCCGTTCCGTGACTCCTACCTTGGTTATGGTTAGGGATGCCATAAATAGCCAGTTATTAGCTATGGTACTTTTGGTTATTTGTTGAACATTACCCCAAAAGTCAAGTCAAGTCAAATTTATTAGTATAGCGCTTTTTACAACTGTTGTCGTCACAAAGCAGCTTTACATAATTAGTACTTAATAAAGGGCAGAGACAGAGAAGAAAGAAGGAATAACATGAAGGGTCAAAGACCCCCGTGAGCAAGCCAACGGCGACAGTGGCAAGGAAAAACTCCCTCAGAGCTGGAGGAAGAAACCTTGGGAGGAACCAAGACTCACAAGGGGGACCTAACCTCCTCTGGCCAGACTATTTAAACATTAATTTTAAAAATGACCAAAGCAGATACAACAAAGTTGATAGTGGTGATATTAATAGTGTCAGACAGGCACGAGTCCATCTAGGTTTCAGCACGGCCACCAAACAGGCAGCAGTGGCAGGGGGTTGAGCCATGGGTGGTGGCGGGTTGGGGGGGGGGGGGACCCGCTGGATGGACTGGTAGGTGGCAGCTGGTTAGACACAGGTAGAGGGGACCTCAGCGGGCAATCTTCCAGCAGGTCGAGCTGGGTGGCCATTTACTCGAAGAAAAGTTAGTTCTAAGAGGAATTTTATGGAGTGCAGAGAATGTTGAGAATCAGCATCTGGGTATGTGTGACTACTCCGGCAGGTGTGATTATCACAGCATAATTAAAAGGAGAGGGCCAGAAGGTAACACTGACACGGGCGTACTCTGAGAACACCAGCATCTATCTGCTCCACCGTCAACAAACCTGAGTGATCGCGTGTAAGCAGCGAGACGACCGCTCCAGCATCTCAGTGTACTACAATTCCCTGGGTCCGCGAACCCCTGGACCTGCAGCCCTTATCTAAGAAACATTAACTAAACATATAAGTTTTCAGCTTAGATTTAAAGATTGAGACTGTGTCTGAGTCCCGAACATTATCTGGAAGGTTATTCCAGAGCTGGGGGGCTTTATAAGAAAAGGCTCTTCCCCCTGCTGAGGTTTTCTGAATTTTGGGAACGAGTAAGAGGCCAGCACCCTGAGATCTAAGTAGTCTTGATGGTTCGTAATATACTTAAGATCCTGCAGGTACTCAGGAGCAAGGCCATGTAGGGCCTTATATGTTAATAGAAGAATTTTGTATTCGATACGGAATTTAACTGGGAGCCAATGAAGTGCTGATAGAACTGGACTGATATGGTAAAATTTTCTAGTTTTAGTAAAGACCCTGGCTGCAGCATTTTGCACCAGCTGAAGTTTATTGAGGTTCCTGCTGGAACAACCTAACAGTAGTGCGTTACAATAATCTAGCCCTGAGGTAATAAAAGCATGTACTAGCTTTTCTGTGTCTTGTTGTGATAAGGAGTTTCTTAGTTTGGAGATGTTCCTAAGCTGCATAAAGGCTGTTCTACTAATATTAGCTATATGTTGCTCAAATGTTGCTCAAATGTTAAATCTGAGTCTAATGTGACGCCAAGATTTTTAGCTGCTAAACCAAGAATGATGCAAGAATCAGCCAAGTCTAACAATAAGTCTGATAGTTTATTTCTAGCGTATTTTGGACCTAAAAGGAGAACTTCGGTTTTGTCACTGTTGAGGAGGAGGAAGTTATGTGACGTCCAGAATTTTATATCCTTTACACAGTCCTCCATTTTCTGTAATCTAAATTTATCGTCAGGTTTGGCTGATATATAGAGCTGTGTGTCATCTGCATAGAAATGGAAATTAACGCCATGTCTGCTTATAACTGAGCCAAGTGGTAACATGTATAATGTAAATAATAGCGGTCCTAAAATTGAGCCTTGCGGAACTCCATATCTTACTTCTGCGTAGTTTGAAGATAAATCTTTTATCTTTACAAATTGAAAGCGTCCCGTTAGATATGATTGTTACCATGATAGGGCTGTCCCTGTGATTCCAACCATTTTCTCTAATCTTTCTAGTAATATAGTATGATTTATTGTATCAAAGGCTGCACTAAGGTCTAGTAGGACTAATAAAGATACGTAGCCTTGATCAGAGGCAAGAAGGAGATCATTCGTAATCTTCACTAGGGCTGTCTCTGTGCTGTGATTGAGTCTAAATCCAGACTGGAATTTCTCATACATGTCATTTTTACTCAGATATAAGCAGAGCTGTTGGGCCACAGCTTTTTCTAATATCTTAGATACGAATGTTAAGTTTGAGATGGGTCTATAATTAGATAATATGCTAGGATCAAGATTTGGTTTCTTGATTAAAGGTTTTATAACTGCTATTTTAAGGGTTTGGGGTACATGCCCAAGGCTAAGGGATGAATTTACAATTGTTAAAAGAGGTCCGATTATAATTTGGATTATAATTTCTTTTAGCAATTTAGAGGGAATCGGGTCGAGTGTACATGTTGTACAATTAGCTGAGGATATAATTTATTCTAGTTCAGGCTGTGGAAGTGGGTAGAAGACTTCCAGCCTTTGTTCTACAACTAAGTTATGTTCTAAAGCAACTACATCAGGTGACGGCCATGTTTGATTTAATAAGCAGGGTTGGATTTGTTGTCTAATATTTTCCATTTTATTATTAAAATAGTCCATAAAAACATGACTGGTTAAAGATGTTGGAATCTGGGGTTTAGTATCTGCCTGGCTTTTAGTAAGTTTAGAGATCTCATTAAAAAGAATTCTGGGATTGTTTTTGTTTTCTCGATCAGCGAGGCCAGATACGCTGAGCGAGCTTTAATGAGTGCCTTTCTATATTGACTAAGGCTGTCCTTCCACGCAGAGCGGAACACCTCTAGTTTGGTCGTCCGCCATTTACACTCTAGTTTCCGCACTGTTTGTTTTAAGGTACGAGTTTGACCACTGTACCACGGTGCGAGCCTTTTTTGCCTCATCATTTTATTTTTGAACGGTGCTACTTTGTCTAAGGTTGATCGAAGGGTAACTAGCTCCGTTTGGTCTGACGGAGTGTAAGCTAAGGTCGATAGGGGTGGGAGATTTTTAGTAAACTGTAAACAGCTGTAAACAGCTGTCATTGGTGTTATTGTGCGCTTTAACAGTGTTTGGGAGAAGAATTAACATTTTGCCTTAGATGTAGCTCAAAGAAGATTAGATAATGGTCTGATATTACTGAGCTTTGAGGTAGAATATTTAGCTGATCAATGCTAACACCCACGGTCAGGACTAAATATAGGGTATGATTACAGTAATGTGTGGGTCCAGTTACGTTTTGTTACGTTTTTGCCAACAGAATCTAAAATTGATACAAACGCCTTTGTTAATGGATCGTCTGCTTTTTCAAAGTGAATATTAAAATCTCCTACTATTATAACTTTGTTGCTGCACACTGCCAAGTCTGCAGCAAAATTACTAAATTCTTTTAAAAATTCAGATTAGGGCCCTGGAGGCCTATAAATATTAATCAGTGAGAAAACATTTTTATTTGTGGCTGGATTTGATATATTAATGTAGATAAGCTCAAAAGAAGTGAAGGTGTTGCAGTGTTTTTGAATAATCTCTAGTGTATTCTGATAGATTATACATACTCCACCTCCTCTGCCTGATAATCTAGGGCTATGTACATATTTCTAGCCTGTGGGGGTGGCTTCATTTAGTGCTATATATTGATCAGGTCTAATCCAGGTTTCGGTTAGGCAGAAAACATCTAGTTTCTGATCACATATCATTTCATTTACGATCACTGCTTTTGAGGATAGTGATCTAATGTTAAGTAGACCGAGCTTTAGGTCTGAGATGCTGCTGTTATCGTTGAAATGAGAGATTTTAACACTGATTAAATTATTAAAACGAGCTGATCTAGATGTTCTCGGTTTGGCTTTAATTCGGGGCACAGACACAGTCTCAATACAGTGAAACCTGGGTGACTCCTCAAAGCAGCTCGCAGACGGTCGGTTTAGCCGGTCTGTCTGCGGCCTGGTCCCAGCTCTGGATTGTCAGCAGTCTTTTACACTCCTCTGCCGACTAACTAGCAGACTATGCGCTATGCTGCACGAAAGTAAGGCAGCACCCTCCCGCGTGGAGTGGACACCATCCCTACCTAAAAAAACCAGGCTTGCCCTCAAACTTTAACCAATTATCTATGAAGCCCACATGATTTTCGGAACACCACTTGGACATCCAGCGGTTCAGCGCTGAGAGTCGGCTGTAGGACTCAGCGCCGCGCCTCATTGGGATGGGACCAGAGCAAATTACGGCATCGGACATCGTCTGGGCCACTTTAACCACCTCTTTAATATTATCCTTTGTAACTTCTGACTGCCGCAGACGAATATCATTGGCCCCTACATGAATCACTATCCTCGAATATCTCCTGTTTGCTAGCCGCTTAAGGTTGCCGCTAATGTCCGGCGCTCTGGCTCCCGGTAAACAGCTAACAGTCACTGCTGGAGCCCCTAAAGGACTAGCTATCTTCACGTGTCGAACAACAGAGTCTCCTATTACCAGAATTCTTTGAACAGGCTCTTCAGCGGGTGTTTCGCTGAGCGGGGCAAACCTGTTTGACGCGTGTCGTGGAATTCTGTCAAGAATCGATCAGGCAGACAAGAATATGCATTGAGTAGCAAAGTTTTATTAAAGGATAAAAGGATAAAGGTGCATGTATTCGTCACTGTACAGTGTGGACTGTACAGCGAAATGTGTCCTCCGCATTTAACCCATCTGGTAGTGAACACACTCACACACACACACGTGTTAGGGGCAGTGAGTACACACACACACCCAGAGCGGTGGGCAGCCAACTCCAGCGCCCGGGCAGCAGAGAGGGTAAAGGGCCTTGCTCAAGGGCCCAACAGTGGCAGCTTGCCGAGCCCGGGAATCGAACCCACAACCCTGTTATCGATATCCCGGCGCTCTAACCGCTGAGCCACCACTGCCCCACTAATTGAGTCTGTTAGCAGTTTGAAACCACAGTGCAGACTGAGGTAAAAACAGTTAACATACATATTTATAGTATAGATTAGGGAGTTGAGAAAAGAGGAGGAGGAGAGGGTGTGCGTGCCACACTGACTTCTGAAGACATACATTGTTCAGGTCGCTGTGACCCATAGATCAGAGTGCTGGCGCCTGAGAGGACACATTGTCCGGGTCAAGAGGTTACTAGCAGGTTGAGAGAGGCTGTAAATACGTCAGGTGCACTCCCAATGCAGCTGTAATCTATGCTAGGACAAACAACAGTGTTTCATGGAAAGAGAAGAGCAATTTAACATATGCCTTACAGGCAGTTGCAAGGCCAACACATGATTATAGTTAGCACACACTATCACAAGGCTAAGCATGATTACAATGAATGAGTCTATTATGAATCAACATAAAATTATAATGTGGTTATAATAATATTTTCCATAACACTTCCCCCTTTTATTCTTAATAAATCATTTAAATGTGATTTACGAAACATTTCTCTAAGGCCCTCAAATTGGCTATCATTCTCAGAAGTAGAGGTCTCTAAGAAAAGGGCTGCAGCTTGTACTTGTATAGATTTTGAGACACAACGTCCCACCAAGGAGAAAAAACATGGCCCTAGAATCAAAATGGTCAATATCAACATTACAATTGGAGCTACCAGCGACCACAATCAGTACCTCATGCCCTAATAGGGCCGACAACCAATCCCACCATCCCCCTTGCATAGTGTCCGGAGGAATTACTGCTTTACGCATGTGGCTCATGTAGTCTGTGATGTTTGTACTGAAATCGGGAAGATAAAAACAGCATGAAGTATTTATCATTTTACAGACCCTCCCCCCCCTTGGTGTGCTGTGAGTAAATCCAACACCATACGATGCTGTACCACGGCCGCTCGTATGGCCTGTTCTTGTCTCAGAGCTCCTACAGCACCAGCGGTGTCATTCACTGTTACCATGAGTTTGTATGCCAGTCCATTGATCTTCATTAGAGTCGCTGCTGTTCCGATCCCAGGTAAAAGCGACCATCCGATGGTACCTGTGAGTGTGGTGAATGGCTCCATCAGGCGGTACTGGCCGTAGTGTGTCTGTTGAAGTGACCTCGTCATCCTTCTGTGAGAAGCTTGAGGTTGTTCGGCGTTGTGTAGGCTGAAAACCGTGGACCTGGGAAGAACAGCCCCAGCATAGCAGCAGCTGGTCCAGTTCCTGGGGAGCTGTCCATAGGCCTTATCCCCACAGATCCAAAACAAATTTTTGATGCCCTGAGGTTTAGTCATTGTGCAGTCGTATTTGGTGGTGTTCCCCTTGCATTTGGCGCCTCCCCCTGTCACAGTGATGTATCTGTCACATCGTGACCATCCGACACTACGAGTCCCAGTTAAAGTGCAAGCGCAGGTTTCCCCCTTGCTTGATGAGACGTGAAGCACAATTTTCGGCGGGTTGTGATGATCTGGGGGTGAGCAAGTTGTCGATTGGCTGATCACATTGCACATGGAGGGAGTGACGTTGTGATAGACCAGGTCAGTTTGGCGAAGTGGCATGACGACCCATGGAACTGACACACCAGGCAGTGTGGCTGTTCAGCGGACCTGGCGTGTAGTACCGCAGACATGCAGGCGGTGTTGTGGTGACACTGGATTGCTAACCTTTCTTGTTCAGTCATGCTACGGCCCTGGAAACCTGGCTCCCAGTCCTCTGCCACTACTTCCTCCTCCTCTGCGTCCTGTGCATTTAGCAGTCTTTCCTTCAGCAGTTGTTCATCGGTTGGTACAGGGGGAAGAGCGATGAGGGAGAGAGGAGCACAATAATCAGCCTCTGCTCGTTCAATGCAGCATTGGTAGTTGCCGCTGGGGAGAGTTTCTTCCATCTTCCAGTCACATTTATACCCAGCTGATTGCCATCTTCTGGTAGTGTTATTAGTGTGATGTTGGCCCCACTCTTGATCTCTGCTTGGGCAATGGGGTCATAGAGATATTTCCGGTAATCTGTATAGCTGTAAAGATGGCTGGGTACTTTTATGATGCGGCAGTTTAGCACCTGTGACTCATCCACATGTGCTGTGACCATTTGATGCAGGGGGTTGTCAAATGCATGTTTCCACAGGTAATCTCGCCCGCTGGATGTGTAGATTAGGTGTTTGCGTCCCATCTTGGCAAGTCCAATGCCTGAGGCAGGTCCCTGCCTAGGTACTTGGTTAGATTAATGAGACCCGTGTTAGAAATCCGGCGTCCAGGAGACAGATTCAGGAGTCAGGAGACTGGATCTTCAGTGTTGATGAGTTTATTGGTACACACAGAGATGTACAACTCGATCGGTCACGGTCAACCCAGTCTGATTAGGGGTATTTTGAGAGGGCCTTATATACATTGGAAATTGTGGGAGGAGAAAGGTTGATGAAGAGGAGTTTAAGGAGGGGTAGGAGGGGGATGAAGGGTAGGTCACTTGGAGTATCAACAATAGGGGGTGATAGTTATCACTTTAAAGAGGGGTAGGAGGTGGGTGAAGTTGAGGGGGGGGTTATGGTATACAAAGAGAGAGAGTGACCACTTTAGGCCGGCAGACGAAGGGTAACAAAAGATGAGACAAAGGATTAAGATAACCATTTGATAACAAGTTGAAACCACATGAAAGTAATGTTAGAAAAGACCATATTTTCTCTCACCCGTGTGCACGAATGGAGTCCCATTGTCACTCGAAACTCTGCTTGGCAGCCCCCACCTTGGGATGATTTCTCTCAGGAACACCTTTGTGACTGCTGCTCCGTCTTGTTTACCTGTTGCAAAAGATTCAGTCCATTTACTAAACATACAAACTAAAGTTAGCAAGTATTTCTTCCCTTCAGCCACTGTCAGTTCTACAAAATCAATTTGCCAGTGCTGGCATGGTTCAGTTGCTGGGCGGGGTGACCAGCAGGTGGGGCTCTTGTGAGTCCCTGGCCACAAGTTGTGTTATGTGCACACACTAGACATTTTGAACAAATAAATTGGGTGAGTGTAGTGATGCCTGGTGCATACCAATGTTTTGTTATGCTATCAACTATTCCCCCTTTGGACATGTGTCTACGCCCATGTATAATTTCAACTAGGCCCCTCATGTATGCTCTAGGCAAGCAGGGGCAATTTGTTTGTGTGTGTTTCCAAACAGAATTTAGTTTGCTGCATCCGGCTTTTCCCCATTGCTTAATTTCTGTTGCAGTAGCCATGGACTGAATTTCAGTAATGCTTGCAGGCTGTGTGGTGTCAGATAGCTGTGAAGCTTGTACGGCGGCTGTAGTGGCTGTGTGTTTGGCAACTGCATCTGCAAATGCGTTACCTTTGCTGACAGGATCTTGGGCTGCTGTATGAGCAGCACATTTCATTACTGCAACCTCAGCTGGTAGCATAACAGCTTCCAGAAGATCCTTGACTAATGCATGGTATTTGATTTTGCTCCCTGAGCTGGTTAGGAAGTTCCTGTGCTTCCAAATATTCCAGAAATCATGCAGAATGCCCCAAGAGTACCTGCTGTCGCAAAAAAAATTTACTTTTTTTTTGCCTTCAGCTAATTTGCATGCTTCAGTCAGAGCTACAAGTTCTGCAGCTTGAGCAGAGTATGATGGGGGCAGTGGCTGTGTTTTGAGCACTTCTGTTTCTGAGACCACAGCATACGCTACTCTGTTAGTACCTGTGTTGTCTCTGCGAGCAGAGCCATCCACAAAAAGCTCCATTTCCGCATTCTGTAATGGTTCCTCTTTGAGGTCAATGCGGGGACTACATGTATGTTGTAGGACTGCCTGGCAGTCATGAGGTTCCCCGTCCTCAGCTGTTGGGAGGAGGGTGGCTGGGTTGAGAGTGGAGCATCGCTTTACAGTGATGTTTGGCATGTCTAAGAGTGTGGTGTGATGCCTCAACCACCTTTGTGCAGATAGGTGGGACACCTTCTGGTCCTGCAGGATGCGGTGAACCGCGTGTGGGACCATCACTGTCAGTGGAGCATAAGCAACAATGTCCCTGGATGCTGTAATTGCCTTTTCTGCTGCAGCTACTGCTCTGAGACACATTGGTAAACCCTGTGCTACAGTGTCTAACTTGCCTGAGAAATACGCCACTGGGCGTTGTTTATCACAATGTGTTTGAGTGAGCACAGATGTCATGTATTTGTCCTTAGCATCTACCATTTGAGTGAATGGTTTTGTTGGATCAGGGATTCCCAGAGCAGGCATTGTTTGTAAGGCCTTTTTTAACTCATTAAAAGCTTGCTCTGCTTCTGGAGTCCACTTTAAGACTGAGCTGCTGCTTCCCTTATTGGGAATGATGTCTCTCAAAGGGGCCTCTTTTTCTGCATAAGAAAGGATAAATGTTCTGCAGTATGAGCACATTCCCAAGAAGGAGAGCAGCTGCCTCTTTGTTTTGGGTTTGGGGGGAGAGACTATGGCCTGTGTGCGATTTGCTGACAGTGCCTGAGTGCCTCGGGAAAGTATGTGACCCAGGAATGTAACTTCCTGTTTGCAATATTGCAATTTGTTTTTGCTGGCCTTGTGCCCCTCACTGGCTAAATGAGTGAGGAGTGCCAGGGTGCCTGCTTGACACAATTTCCGCGTGGGGGCGCTAATGAGAAGGTCGTCAACGTACTGCACCAGAGTCACCTGCTCAGGTAGGATCAAGGAACTCAAACTTTGATGCAAGGCTGAGTTGTAAATGGTGGGTGATTCACAGTACTCTTGACAAAGCCTTGTAAAGGTATTAGTCTGACCTTCGAATGAAAATGCAAACCAAAATTGGCTGTCTGGGTGGACAGATATGCTGAAAAAAGTATTTGCCAGGTCAACTACTGAAAACCACCCATGATCGCTTGGTATCTGAGAGAGGATGGTGTGTGGGTTGGGTACTTCCGGTGCTCGTGGATGTACAGCTGCATTTACCGCTTGTAAATCCTGCACAAATCTCCACTCATCTCTGCCTGGTTTCTTGACTGGGAAAATTGGAGTTCGCACAGGAGAGGAGGGGCATGGAATAATTACTCCAGTTTCTTTCAAAGACTGAAACACTGGCCTAATGCCCTCCAAAGCCTCCTTTTTTAAAGGATACTGATGTTTTGGCCTGTAATCTGATTTTGGCACAATACGGACTGGTTCGCAGTTCTTAACCAACCCCACATCATGTTTCCCACACTCCCAGAGAGTGGGAGGCACAGATGACAGCTCCTCCTCCTCGGTTGGAGTGAGCGCAACACCGGTGAAGAGCTCATTCTGTGTGAGCAGCTCTACAGTTCGGTTCACCAGCAGCTCGCAAGCATGCTCTGTTTTCCACGCATTAGCAGTGGGGCTAAAGAAAACTCTAGGGTTTCCGGTGGGTTGCCAGTCCGACAGTCGACTGAGCCATGCAGCCCATGGCCCCACCTCCTCCCACTGCATAGTGTCCTCCGACCTCCCCAACGCAATGTGAGGAGTCGAATCCGACACAAACAACTCACTCTGTACTTCACACAACTGAACCAGGGCAGCAGCCCACCGATCGCTCCACACGAGTGCACACACATTCAACATTTCTCTGTCTACTTTAGAAAACTCAGTTTCATAGTCAAAATCAGGTCCATCAGAAACATGGGCCATACAAAATAAAACATCTGGCTTTTTCCAAAGCAAATGGGTTAAGACTGTGCTTTTCGCCTCTCTGAGGAAGTGTTTCATTGTTTCTCCTGTGCTGCTCAAACACTGCCACTCATAGGCATACCCCGGTGTACCTGGGTCATACTGAACCATCTGAGGTTCCCCAAAAGAAATAGAGAGCCCCTTTGGGGTGCTCTAGAGTGTGCAATTCAATTTGCACATCAAATCTCGTGCCATGAGGTTGACTGGGCAGACAGGTGAAACAATGAAACAATGTTCAAACTCATAAGGTTCTACCTTGCATTGGAGGGGAGTGGACACCCTTTCTATTACCGTATTTCCCCCTACACCTATAATAGTTACAGTTTTGTCAGGTTGAAGTGGACACACAATCTGTTCTCTTTGTATTACTGAGTGGGCTGCCCCACTATCTACCAAAAACTTCAATTTCTTTCCATTTATTACAATTTCAATTTGTGGCAAAGCAGTGGGGTTTCTGCTGAGTTGCTGAGCTAACGAATAGTATGGACTTTTTACTTCCCTGCCTGGTGCGTCTCCGTCTGTGTCCTCGCCGTCCCGCCCCTCCGCAGTCCGTCAGTTTTCACCCGCCTCCTCTAGCGTCAGCTGGGGTCATTTCCCTTTTTTCACCCTGCATCCTCGCGTAAAATGTCCTTGTCCGCACCTGTAACAGCGATTATCCCGCTCTGGGTTGTTCCCCTCCGTTTGCTTGCCTGGTTTCACCTTGTCCACGTCCTTTGCCTCTTTGCAGGGTTGTTTGTTGGACCATCGTCAACATTGCCTGGTTCATGGTGTTGTTTTGCTTCTGCTCTTTCCTTCTCCCCTGTTGGGCCAGTCTTGCTTCGTGGTGCCGTGCATGATCTTCGATGACAGACAGGGGATGTTTACCGTAGGCCACGCAGAATGTGCGGACCGCGTCCACTATATCTGGTCGCAGCCCCAATAAGAAGCTGTTTCTCAAATGTGATTCCCATGCGCTGACGCCTTCCGTTCCTTCTGCACGTCGTTCTGGCTGCTCTAACCCACTAAAATCGTTGTGCACTTGGGTTAGGCGTACCAGGTAGTCCTGGACCAGTTCTCCATCTCACTGCGTGCAGGCTGCAATCCGTGCGGTGTTAATTGTTGGAGGGAAAGCAGTTCGAAGGCGTTCCTGCAGGTCCGTAATCATGGTTCTGTATGCTCGGTTCGGATCTGGCTGTCCTTCCGCTGGGTGCCACTCTGTAGATCTCAGACGCAGATCGGCCTCTGGCCAGCCCCGATCGATCTTGCATAAGTGCGACCCCAGTTTTCGCATCAACAATCGCTTTAGTTCCGTAGCTGTGGGTTGGCAGGATCTCGCAAAGTCCAGAAGAACTCTGCTGAAGCGCTCCCCTCCCACATTTGCCGGATAAGGGAGACTGGAGGCCGCTTCGATGACGTCAGATTCGGTCCAGTGTCTGTGAACCATCAGTACTCCCTCGGTCCCAGCAACTTCCACCATGGGATACTGCCCGGCTGGTGGGGCGCCAGGAGTAGGCCAAAGAGGAGGGGTGGGCCCGTATCCGGCTGGTGGTGGTGGTGGAGGTGGAGGAGGCCAGTGTTCTTCTTGTGGAACGGGAATCGCAGGCATCGCGGGCTCCGGTTCTTGCTTGATCGCTTTCTGCTTTTGCTGAGAACGGGTGTTTCCACTCACTGGAGTCTGTCCCGAGACTGATTCCACCTGTTCTCGCTCTTGCTGAGTCAAGCCTTGCTCCAGCTGGCGGAGTTCGCGGGTCAGCGGAGCATACAGTCCTCCTGAAGCGTTGTTATTCTCCCGGGCCGCTGCTTCTTGTCTTATCAAATTGCACTGCTCGTCTCTCGAACTCTCGTAGTTGCTCGTTCAGCACGGTCTGCAATCCGGTGGGGGTGGTGTCAGGCGCGTATGGGGGAGGAAACGTGGGGAGTGTATCCGCAGCCGGCTGGCCTTGGTCTCTCGGCTGGTCCCCTTGCTGGGCTGGTGGTGCTTGCTGTTGTTCTGGTGCCTGCTGGGGTTGTTGTGGCTGCGGAGGCGCTGCGGCCTGCTGGCGGGGTACTGGCGGTGCGGCATCAAGGTCAGGATCGGCTGTGATGGACACACACTAAGCGACACCATTAGTTCCCCTTTTTCCCTCCCCAGCCTGTCTCTGCCATCTTTCTGCCTCTTCAACCCAGAAATCTAACACAGCCAACATTTCCCCGTTGTGCTTTGACCAATATTCTAATGCTTCTTTATCAGTTAGGATAGGTTCCTTCCCCAATCTAATCCTAAGTTTCTGTAAGTATTTAACACTTAATGATCCAGTATTTGGAAACCCAAAATATTTAATCCAATAAGGCACAAATTTTGTGACCTCTTCCCCATAATCCTTCCGCATTTGGAAAAATAAAGGAGCCGAGTGCTCCTTTGGGTCATATTCAAAAGGATTTTGCTTACTTTGAGGGAATCCCATCTTGCTCTCTCAATGCACTGTACCTTCTGCAATTTAGTCCCAAAAAGTTTTACTGTCAATTTCCTTGCCTCAATTTCTCACTACGTCACCACCACCTGGACCCGGGTCACTAATCACTATCGATACGTCTAAAGATAGCGGATTTAAAACCCATTCGTCTAATAATAGAGGACTAAACCGCAGCAGTCTACTGCGCCTATTTCACAGTACATCGTGAAATATACACTAAGGTGGTGGCCGACCAAGGCAAAAACTCCAGGGAATTTGGAGTATATTGTTATACTCACTGAATGATCCAATTCAGGTTCTGACAGGTCACCACTGGTTCGTTTGGATGAGGCAGGACCTGCAGGCGGAGGGATGATCAGTCACGCTCACCCCCACGGTACTTGCCCTTGTTCTGTGGGTCTTCCTCGTTTGGGTCCGGTTCGTTTCTCCGGAGGGCGTCCCTGGTGTGCGCACAGCTGCTCTACCTCCGCCGCAAGGCCGTGCTCATCCTGTTCGTGACGCCAAGTTTGTCGTGGAATTCTGTCAAGAATCGATAAGGCAGACAAGAATATGCATTGAGTAGCAAAGTTTTATTGAGTCTGTTAGCAGTTCGAAACCACAGTGCAGACTGAGGTAAAAACAGTTAACATACATATTTATAGTATAGATTAGGGAGTTGAGAAAAGAGGAGGAAGAGAGGGTGTGCGTGCCACACTGACGTCTGAAGACATACATTGTTCAGGTCGCTGTGACCCATAGATCAGAGTGCTGGCGTCTGAGAGGACACATTGTCTGGGTCGAGAGGTTACTAGCAGGTCGAGAGAGGCTGTAAATACGTCAGGTTCACTCCCAATGCAGCTGTAATCTATGCTAGGACAAACAACAGTGTTTCATGGAAAGAGAAGAGCAATTTAACATATGCCTTACAGGCAGTTGCAAGGCCAACACATGATTATAGTTAGCACACACTATCACAAGGCTAAGCATGATTACAATGAATGAGTGGATTTTAAATGAGTCTATTATGAATCAACATAAAATTATAATGTGGTTATAAAATAATTTTCCATAACACACACGAATCGGGGGGGGGGGAGCGCGTGGTGTTCCGGTGGGCTAACTTCGGCCTTTGCACTAGCATTAGCCTTAGCTAATGCTAGTGACGTCACCCATTCGCCCCGCTGTGAGGGCTCTAACGCCGGAGTGGGGGGGGTGCTAGCTCTCCCTGAGGCAACGGGGGCTGCTACCAGTGACTCTTGCTCTCTATCCTTCAGTAACCCCATGATGCACACCTCTAACTGGTCCACCTTTTCCACCAGAGAGCTAACTAACTCACATTTAGTGCAAACACTATCATTATCACTAGCGGTGGGAAAAGGGTCTAGACTAAACATGCCACACTTCTCACACTCAAAAAGCCCAGCAACAGCCATAATAAAATACAAACTTACCGCTTTCAGCTGATTTAGGCACCGAAATAAGGTTGTTGTGGGGTACGCTTTTTGTTTTGTCTTTTTGATAAACCTGTGGACTGTAAACACAATCTAAAAGCAGTTACGAGGAAAAGCGCTAGAAAGTGATAGAAAGCAGAAAGAACAAACCAAACACGGAGACAGTGATTCCTCCAAGGACCGGGTCTGGAGTAAGGATTTCCCACAAGCGTTAGCGGTCTCAAGCGGTCTACCGCTTAAGCGGTAACCACCTTTGGCTCACACAAGGCACGAACATGCCTACAGACACCTAAAGATACCAAGGGGCATATTTCAGTGTAATTGTGTACACCTCCAAAAGTGGTTAGTTTTTATTAGTTCCTTAATTTCCTCACTTCAATATCTAATGTGTTTGTTTTTTTGTTTGTTTTTTGTTTATTTGTTTTTTTTGTGTGGATATGTATCACCAGTTGAAGAAAAAGCAGGAAAAGAACTAAGTGGAGAATAATAGGTACCATAAGAAATGGATCAATTGTTGATGGATGGATAGATGAATAGAAGTACTAGAAAAAGTGATTGCAGTGCAGTAATTACATTAATGTAACGTAATATGCAGAATGAATTGTGTAATGTAACAGTACAGTAACTACATTTATATATTGTAGTGATGTAAGGCATCCTGGGGTATCAGTACAGTATAAGTGATAAACAATAGAGTTTTTAAGTGGCAGTGCACATGACAGAGCTGTGTGGCAGTACATAGTGATGAACAGAATAATGCGAAGCAGCTATACACAGTACACTCAATAATATCCCGGCACAGTGATGAGGCGTTGTACAATGAGATTGCTGTTGGGAGAAACGATCTCCTGTACCGATCCCAGCTGCACATCTTTGGGTCTGTCAGACAGGTAGTCCATGACCCAGGCAACAGTGGACCTGTCAACCTGCATTCTGTCCATCTTCCCCCCCCCCGCATCAGAGGTTGGATGCGCTTGAGAAATCAAAGAAAGTGCTTCTCACTGAGGAGGAGTTGTGGTCCAGATGGGCGTGCACCTTCTGCAGTAAATAGATGACCGCATCATCCACTCCGACCTGCTGCTGGTAAGCGAACTGGAGGGGTTCCAGGAAAGGGCTGACCTGAGGACTGAGGTGTGTCAACATAATCCTTTCCAGGACCTTCATGACGTGTGATGTGAGGGCCACAGGTCTATGATTGTTCAAGGAGGAGGTGGTAGACTTCTTTGGAACAGAAACCAGGCATGATGTTTTCCACAGCACTGGCACCACCTCCTGTTTAAGGCTCAGGTTGAAGGGGTGCTGTAGGATTCCACATAGCTGGGTAGCACAGATCTTCAGTACCCTTGTGCTGATCCCATCAGGTCCTGAAGCTTTTCCCAGTTTCAGCTTCTCTAACCTAGCTTCTCTAGGCGTCTCTTCACCTGGCCAGTTGTCACTTCTAAGTGGGTGGGTGATTGCTATGATTCCTCAGACAGTGTTTGTGGGGTGAGGGGGGGGGTAGATGTGAGTGAGCAAGGAGTGGCCGTGGTGATGGTGAATGGGTGGGGGAGACGCCGCCGCTGCTAGTGGAGGGGGAGGGTGTCATGCTGAATCTGTTAAAGAACACATTCAGCTCGTTGGCTTTGTCCAAACTGCCCCAAACAGTCTGCTGCTTCCTTTTGAAGCCAGTGATCTGCCTCATCCCAGTCCACACCTCCTTCGAATTGTTTTGCTGGAGCCTACCCTCCAGTTTTCTCCTGTAGGCGTCCTCTCAGGTTGTGATCTGATCTCCCAAGTGGAGGTAGGGCAGAGGACCTGTATGCATCCTTAACATTTGCATAAAGAAGATCTAGTACTCTGTTCTCCCTTGTAGCACAGTCAACATACTGGTGGAACTTTGGCAGCGTGGTTGAGAGTGCAACATGATTAAAATCCCCAGAAATGACAATGAAGGCGTTCGGGTGCTGAGTCTGGAGTTTTGCGATGGCCGAGTGTATGACGTCACACGCCGCTTCCGCGTTGGCTGCCGGTACGATGTAGACCAAAACAAAAATGGCGACTGTCAGTTCCCTCGGCAGATAGTATGGGCGTAAGCCGACGGCTAACAGTTCAACATTCGGGCAACAGTGCTATTCCTTCACGGTGATATGTCCCGGGTTACACCTTCTGTTGTTCACAAACCGCACAACCCCTCTGCCCTTCTTACCGCTTAGCTCTGAGTTTTTGTCCGCACTCACTGTCTGAAAGCCAGGGATGCTAACGTTAGCGTCCGGAATGTCCGTGTTTAGCCATGACTCCAAGAAGCATAGCACACTGCACTCGCCATACTCCCGCTGGGTCCTGATCAGCACGCTCAGCTCGTCTATCTGGTTAGCGATAGACCTCACGTTCCCCGTGATGGCGGAGGGGATGATGTTTTTACTCCAGCTCTGCACCGGTCTCATACGGTCTCCGTATCTCCTCGGGAATGGGGACTTGCGGAGCTCCCGCGTGTATGTAACGCTGACCGCTCCGCCTCTATTGTTCTCCATTCCGAAAGTTCTTATAATTAAAAAAAACTACGCACCTGAACAAACTAAAACTAACACTAGGGTGTAGTGTTAGGTGTTAGCAGAGGATACGCATAAGAAGAAACTAAGAAAAAGTAAATAAACCTAATATAGGTGAGAAAATGGCGTCTCAAGAGACGGAGCTGCTGTAAAGTGCGACCACTCGCGCTGCGCCGAAAGTCCGAAAAATGAAGGTGAGTTGAACAAAGAACGTAATATTTTAAGGCCTCCAATCTAAAATTACAGGTATCTCCTATCTGGGCAGCAATCTCCCCTCCATACCAAAGGTAAAAGTTTTACCAAGAATAACTTTAGCTAGTTAGAATAGACCAACAATTCAAAGCATACCTCTAAGCTTAGACATTACTAAACACAAGACAATAAGTTGACCACAGTACTCTAATTGTCCAAGTACTCTCTGAAGAGGTGGGTCTTCAGTCTGCATTTGAAGACGGCAAGCGACTCGGCCATTCGGACACCCAGGGGAAGCTCGTTCCACCAGTTTGGTGCCAGGACAGAAAAAAGCCTGGACGCTTGTCTTCCGCGGATTTTGAGGGATGGTGGGTCGAGCCAAGCCGTACTTGAAACTCGAAGGGCTCTAGGAGTGGATCGGCTTTTGACCATTGCCATCAAGTATGGAGGGGCTGGTCCGTTCTTGGCTTTGTAGGCCAGCGTCAGGGTTTTGAATCTGATGTGGGCAGCTACAGGAAGCCAGTGAAGAGAACGCAGCAGTGGAGTGACATGGCTGAATTTAGGAACATTGAAGACGACCCGTGCCGCTGCATTCTGGATGAGTTGCAGGGGCCTGATGGTGCGCAGAGGAAGACTAACCAGAAGAGAGTTGCCGTAGTCAAGTCTTGAAATGACGAGAGACTGAACAAGCACCTGGGTGGCCTCTCTAGAGAGGAAGGGTCGAATTCTCCGGATGTTGTACAGGAGAAATCTGCAGGACAGAGTTACGTTTGCAACATGATTTGAGAACGATAACTGATCATCCATGACTACACCAAGGCTTCGAGCTTATGTAGAAGGAGTGACCAGTGAGTTCTCAAAGGTGATGGCAAGATCGTTTTTTGGTCCAGCAGTTCCCGGGATGTACAGCAGCTCCGTCTTGCTGGGGTTGAGTTTGAGGTGGTGAGCTGCCATCCAAGAAGAGACGTCGGCGGAAACCTGTGTGTCAGACGGTGGGAAAGAGAGCATGAGTTGAGTGTCATTGGCGTAACAGTGGTAAGAGAATCCATGAGAGGAGATCACTTTACCAAGAGAGTGAGTGTAGAGTGAGAAAAGGGGACCAAGAACCGAGCCTTGTGGAACGCCAGTGAAGAGACTACAAGGAGCGGATGTGTCGCCCTGCCATGTTACCTGGTATGAGCGTCCCTGCAGGTATGATGCAAACCATTGCCATAAGAGCTGAGGGGGAAACGGAGCGAAGATTGTGGTGAAGAGTGGAAGAGCTTGCAGAAGTGGTGGTTGAAGGAGCAGAGAGGGGGAGTGAGAAGGAGAGAAAATGGTGATCAGAGAAGCTAAAGGAGTCACAGCCACATCCAGAGCAGGGACAGGTCTGCTGAAGATCAGGTCAAGAGTGTTCCCTGCTCTGTGTGTTGGTGCAGACTGGTTGAACGTGAGATCAAAAGAGGATAGGAATGGGAGAAGGCATGATGACTGGAGTTTCTCTGATGGAAGGTTGAAGTCGCCGAGTAGAATAAGTGGGGCGTCAAGAGGGAGTCCACTCAAGAGAACATGCAGTTCATCAACAAAATAGCCCAAAGGACCAGGAGGACGATGGAGAACAACGATGTGAAGTCTAGTGGGAGAAGAGACAGTAACAGCATGGTATTTAAAAGAGGAAATGTCAAGATTAGAAAAAGAGAGTGGGGTGAAGCGCCACAGAGGAGAGAGAAGTAAAGCGGTCACCATCACATTGGTATTAGAACAAGGTGGGTAAATGAGGTTACCGGCGTCTGCATCGGTGTCTGCACCTCCGGCTGATGTCAGAAGTGTGGACAGGAATTGCAAAGCACATTTTCAAGTACAACAGAATAGAGTTAAGTAAAGGTTTTGCATCTAATATTCTAGTAAGGAGTCATAACGTCTAACAAACCTCCACACCTAATTTCTCAAGATTGGAGGCACTTGGCTCCTCCTCTGTAATTCACACTTCTAGCTGGCCTGAAACCACACCTGAATCAACACCTCAATCAACTAGTGAGCACCAAGCTTCTATGTTAACCTTAAGACAAGAGTGTTAGCAGAATCTAGTTAGTATATTTAAAAACAAGCTTACCTTACAAGCTAAAGGTGACCAAGTAAAAAAGCAAGCACACTGATTTCTGAATTTCACAAATTTACAAATTTAATGATAGTCCTGTACTTATCCAGGTGGTGCCCCTTAATCAATGAGGATCGAATCCTTATTTCAAATCAGTGAATCAATAACTTGTTTAATTATTCACAATCAGTGTTTGAATATTGAGCTATATCAAGCTCAATCAAGCACTGGTATTTGAGCTGTGGTTTGTCCTCTATACATGTTTCTATGTATGTTTTGTATGCAGCAACTGCGTCGTCTTGCGGTTAACTGCATTACGTAGCATTGGTGAGCCACCATGCTCACAGTAAAGGTGCCCTGTAATATCTCTCAGAATTGCCCCGGTTAACGTGAACTAACGCTTTAATTACTCAATCATAAACCTTTATTCCCTGCTCCCGAGGCCAAAGCAGAAGCTAAAGTAGAGATAAAAGTGAACCAATCTTCACAGGGTAGCAGCAAAAAGAAATTCGCTGATGTTAAAGGGGAGCTTCAGTATTCCTTAGAGGTGGAACACTGACATCAAGGGCTAGGCCCCCAAGACAACCCTAGGAGGCGGACCTCCATCCAACTACTAGCCATTACCTTGGTGTTGTGGCATGCCCACGCACCATGGCCAGCCAACAACTGAAAGGCTTGCCATTCTGAGCATTCTCTAGACACCAACAGATGTCCAGTAAACATCCTATTAATATATGGAAGTTTGCTGCCTATGATTGACTCCTGTCCTCACCACTCTCTTCAGGGCCTTGTGTTGTAAGCAGTACAGCTGCCATACCAGACAGTGATGTAGGCCATGAGGATGCTCTTTATGGTGCATCTGTAGAAGTTGGTGAGGATGTCAGGAGGCAGACCAAACTTCTTAAGCCTTCTCAAGAAGAAAAGGCGCTGCTGGGCAGACCTCACTGCTTTGTTGGTGTGGAGGTTTTCCCTGAGAAACCTAACACTGTTTACCCTCTCCACTTCAGCTCCATTGATGTATAAGGGAAAGTGACCACCCCTTTGCAGCTTTCTGTAGTCCAATCTCCTTAGTTTTGCTGATGTTAAGACTGAGGTTGTTGTGGTAGCACCACTCTGACAGGGCACTGACCTCGTCTCTGTAGGCAGTCTCGTCTCCATCTGTGATGAGGCCTAGGATGGTGGTGTCCTCAGCAAAGATGTTGGATGTGTGCCTGGCTACACGGTCATGTGTATACAGGGAATTCAAGAGGGGGCTGAGGACACAGCTAGGAGGAGCCCCTGTGCTCAGTCAGTGTGGACGAGAAGCTGTTTCCTACTCTCAACATGTGGGGTCTACCTGTTAGGAAGTCCAGGACCCAGTTGCACAGATGATTTCAAACCAAATCTGTGAGCTTGGGGATGAGTTTAGCTGGGATGATGGTGTTGAATGCTGAGCTGTAATCTATGAACAGCATTCTCACATGGGTGTTCCTTCTGTCCAAGTGTGTGAGGGTAGAGTGCACGGTCAGTGCAATAGCGTCATCTGTGAATCTGTTGGAACGGTATACAAATTGGTGAGGGTCCATGGTGGCTGGAAGCGAGGAACAGATGTGGGTTTTGACCAGCCACTTAAAGCACTTCATAGCTGTTGTCAGTGCAAGCAGTCATTCAAGCAGGTGATAGCCGGTGTCTTGGGAACTGGAACAGTTGTGGTTCTCTTGAAGCATGTGGGAATCACTGACCGTCTTAGGGAGAGGTTAAAGATGTCCATGAAAACCTCAGTCAGCTGGATGGCACATGCTCTGAGCACCCGACTGTGAACGCCATCAGGACCAGGTGTTTTGCGTGGGTTAACTGCCTTGAAGGATCTAACTACCTCAGATACAGAAATGGATGGAGCACAGCTCTCCTGATCTACTGGGGGTTTTGTTGCTGGGGAGGTGTTTGCCTTAAAACGAGCATAATGTGCTTTGAGGAGGGCAACCCCATATCACAGATTCCACCACCTTTGTAGTCAGTGATTGCACGGAGACCATTCCACATGAGTCTGAGATCAGACCCACGGTTAGACTCCACTCTGTCCCTATAGTTCCTTTTGGCCAGCCAAGGTCATATCTGGCTTTCTTGTAACTCTCCAGGTCACCAATGTAGGCTGTGGTCCGAGCTCTTAGTTTGGCTTGGACCTCAGTGTTTATCCAGGGATTCTGGTTGGGAAATCTTTGGAACAATGTCATCAGTGCATTTACTGATGTAGCTTGTGACTGAGTCATTGATGTCAGTGCCAGCTGCATCACGGAACATCTGCCAGTCTATGGTTTCAAAGCAGTCCTGAAGTGTGAAGATGGCCTCCTCACTCCGCTGAGCTGAGGACTGGCTTGGTTTGTTTAAGTCTTTGTCTGCATGCAGGCAGGAGAAAAATGGAGGTGTGATCAGCTTTGTCGAAGGCAGCGCGGGGGAGGGGTTTGTAACTCCTTTAAGTGCAGAGTAGCAGTGATCAAGAATCTCTTCTCCTCGGATGGGGAAGTTAATGTGCTGGTAATATTTGGACAAAACCATTTTCAGGTTTGCCCTGTTAAAATCCCCAACAACAATAAAAACAGCCTCTGGGTGAATTCTCTGGGTAGAAAATGTGATTGAACTTTGAGTTCAATATCTGGAGAGCAGTGACTGGCTATAACCGCTATATCTGATCACCATCGAGAGTTCACCATCTCACGCACACCTCACCGCCTCTGCCCTTACCAGAGTCCAGCGTTCTGTCCTGCTGGTAGATGGAGAAGCCCACATCTGTGAGTGCTAACATGCTGCAGATCTCAATGTTGCACTGAAACTTGATCCGTGTGTTTAGCTCTTCTATTTTGTTCTTCAGTGATTGAACATTCGCAAGCAGGATGCTAGGAAGCAGAGGGTCGAAGCACCTTTTCCTAGTCCTACCGCTCTTTTCACTGAGCAAACTTTGAGTGCCTTTGAATGTTGACTAAGGCTGTCCTTCCACGCAGAATGGAACACCTAGTTTGGTCGTCAGCCATTTACGCTCTAGTTTCCGCACTGTTTGTTTTAAGGTAAGAGTTTGATCACTGTACCACGGTGCAGGCCTTTTTTGCCTTGCCATTTTACGTTTAAACGGTGCTACTTTGTCTAAGGTTGATCGAAGGGTATTTTCTAGATCTTTTGTTAATTTAACTAGCTCTGTTTGGTCTGACTGAGTGTAAGCAAAGGTCGATAGGGGAGGGAGGTTTTCAGTAAACTGTACAGCGGTCATTGGGGTTATTGCATGCTTTAGACAGTGTTGGGGGGGGGGGGCAGGGGGGCAATAACATTTTTGCCTAAGATGTAGCTCCAAAGAGGGCCTGATATTACTGGGTGTTGAGGCAGAATATTTAAATGATCAATGCTAACACCCAGGGTCAGGACTAAATCTAGGGTATGATTACAGTAATAAATATTAAAGTCTTCTATTATTATAACTGCCAAGTCCTGCAGCAAAATCACAATTCTTTAGAAATTTCAGAATAGGGCCCGGGAGGCCTATAAATATTAATTAGTGTAAATGCATTTTTTTAATTTGTGGCTGGATTTGATAATGTGAATAATCTCAAAAGAAGTGAAGATGTTAGTGTTTTTGAATATCTAGTGTATTCTGGTAGATTATGCACACTCCACCTCCTCTGCCTGATAATCTAGGGCTATGTA
The DNA here is from genome assembly GCF_030463535.1 of Salminus brasiliensis. Lineage (NCBI taxonomy): Eukaryota > Metazoa > Chordata > Actinopteri > Characiformes > Bryconidae > Salminus > Salminus brasiliensis. The sequence continues at coordinate 8,223,138 of NC_132902.1, read as the reverse complement.
CATATGTATAACATGTGGGGGTGGCTTTATTTAGTGCTATATATTGATCAGGTCAAGATATACATTCAGCAGTTGCTTGCATGAGTACCTGCCCAAGAATTTGACCCAACTGACCCTGTCTGGTTCCTGTTTATCAAGGTCATTCTAAGGCATGAGCTGACTGGAGAATGTTCTGCTCTCCAGTCACATACTCTTCTTACGTCCACTTCTGCTTATCTGTGGCAGAGTGCAATCGCACCCTGACAAGGGGGATTAGAGACAGAAAATAACAGGATGGACAGACCCTGGTGCAACATAGATAAACAACACATTGCAAGAGGTGACCGAGGTCACTTTACATATCATTGGGGTTATTGCATGCTTTAGACAGTGTTTGGGGGGGGGGGCAATAACATTTTTGCATCAACAAACTCTGGTATTAATTAATGAACCCTCAAGAATTCTTCAGGAACAGTAAAGCACACTCTTGCAGTAAAAACACATCAGACTTTATATCTTTTAAAAGGTACAAGACACACTCTGCTCTAGTGGAGGCTTCCACACTCCTAACATATCAATGACCGGGGCGTAGTGAAAATACAGATAAAGACGTTAGCTTTACCTGGTTTAAGAAATCTATTGTTTGTGTACCTCCACTGCACCATAGCTAGTTGAAATAGTGAGCGCCATGAGCAGTGTAGATTTTAAGAAAGGTAGGAATTAAAAGACTATGAAAATAAAAACAGACTACATTTATAAAATTTTAAATGGGCATTTTAAAATTACATGATTTCTTGTGACACCTGCTCCTCTTTTACCCCCACTGTTCTGGGGTTAGGAGGTTGGCTGGTGTCTCCAGCCTCCAGAGCGATGCTCTTGTAGGGTCCTGGGTGTGGATGTCTTTAGCTGGAAGTGCAGAAAAGACACCGGGGCCATCGGGCCACAGACGATCCAGACCCTCCGAGGAGGAACTGCCTGGATCCTGTGTTGCCCTCTGTTTCTTCTCTGCCAGTTCAGGCAGAGGAGACCCCATAGGTCTCTTCCCCACTTAAGCATTAGGGAGCGAGCCATCAGACCCACTCCCACTGGAGCCTACGCTCCCCTCAGGCACCGTGATCAGGGAGGAAGTACTTTCCTTGATAATAGATGTAGCCCTGGTTTTCACCCCTAACTATCATGCCTCAGGCCTAGGTAACTGCTCGGGTCTTTGCATTGTTTAATGGAAACTCTCCATGAACAGTTCCTAATGCCATCCTCGTCCAAAACCTTGACAGGTGGGCTTTTCATGGTGCAAAATCTCGCCAGCCATGTAACAATGTCCTCTCCAGTCACGGTTTCATTAAACATTCTAACCATCACCACCTTGTGGGAATTGTCTGAAAGTTTCTCCACCTTGAACATGGAGAACTGGTCCTTAACAGTTTCAAGCGGAGTCCAAAAATCCTTTAGCAGGGAAGCAGAGCAGAAGCTAACATCAAAGCCTTTATTTCTGGGCAGAGTCAACGAGCAGTTGAGGGTCTTTTGAATTGGCTTACTTGAAAAGTCCAGGCTAGACATCCCCAGGAGCTTCCCCTCAACTTTTCTAAATAAAAGGCGCACGCTATGGTGCCTCTTCATGCCGGCATGAATAGCAGACATGCTTGGAGGCACCTGGTGGCCAATAAAACAATAAATACAAATAAATAGATAAAAACACTTAACATCAAATGAGAAGTATGTACTTACCTAAACACTTGATAAATGAGTCCCAGAGCCAGACAGTGTCTACTGTCTAAGACTTCTACACCAAACACCAGGGATCCGTACAATCTCCTCTCTGGCGTGGAGGACCAGGGTCACAAAGGCCAAGATCTCAAAATGCAAGAGAGTCAACCGCTGTCTTTGCCAAAAGGGAAGAGAAGCGATAACCGGAACAGGGCACCCAGTGTGGGACCACCCCTTGGTTAGTAACTAGCCACTAGACGGTGACTACTTTGCAAGGAAAACAAAAGAGGAAAAAAAAAGGGGGGGGGGAGAAAAAGTAAATGAATAAAATAAATCGCCCATTAACCACACCCACCCGCACAAGCTCTAGCAAGCGACCAAAGGCACAAATCGGTCTTTCAAACTTGGAGAAAAAAAAACAACATCTTTTTGATGTAGAACTTTCATGTGTACAAAGGAAATTAAATGGTTATGAAGTTTGGAAGGTAACTGCAGGTTTACCCCCTTTTTGAAATTATCTCTTGCACATTGGGAAATGTGTTTGAAAGATAACGCTCAGGAAAATCTTCCTTTTAAAAGAGAGTAAAGGAAAATTGGCTACATGCCTATGGCCTGATGTACAACATGTATCTAACAATGTGCATAGGTTTGTTAGTTCTACACCCCCCCCCCCCCCCCCCCCTGATCGGGCTAGTCGCTTGACTAAGGTGAAAGATGTGATTATGCCTTTGTCTGCGGCAATATCCGAAAGGGAACTCTGTTCAGACTCAGGACTGTGCCTGGGTTTTTGCCTTCTGTTTGACTGGAGGTACTGGTCATCACTCTGGCTGTATCGATAGCTACCCTCCTTCGACTTGTTCTGCCGTTCTTTCCATTTCCTTGCTCTGTCTCTGTGACATGAGGCGTGGTGAGGGATGTCCTCAAGAGGGAACTCTGAAGGGAAAGTGTCAGATTTCTCCAGTTTTGGGAAAGCATGTGGAGTTTAAAAACGTCCAAGTTTTCTTCAGGCTTGCTTGGGTGTACCACAGTTTCCCAAACCATTTGCTTGGTCCTTTTTGAGCTCACACATGGAAAGCTTACCTTGGCATGCCAAGAGTGTAAAGTGGGTTTGCACAGAAGGATGAAGATTGTGCAAAAAGAGTGATTTAAAAGCTTGGTCTTTAAGACCAGATCCATTTCTGCCCTGGAAAAATGCTTTCTTTAAACGGTTCAAATAATGTCTAGGATGTTCAGTATGTTCATGTTTGACTTTGATAGCTGAGATTGTTGCCACGGTTTCATCAGTAAAAAGGGAAAAATCTTTAACTAGCGCTTTGCATAGCTGAGAGTAACTGTCTCGAACTGAATGGTTGTGATTCTATGAATGCAGGGACAGACCTAGAGGTTATTTTCCAAATTAGCTTAATCTTCTTTTGCTGAGTTGCATTGGGCAAGTCTGAGAGGCTACACTCAACTTCCCTGAGGTAGTCTTCAATATTGTAGCCTGCTCTTGAGAGGTCAAACTGTTCAAGGTCCTTGGCTAAGGCATCTAACTGTTTCAAGCGAGGGGCAGGTTCTAGTAGTCATGTCAAGTCAGATTTTTTTGTATAGCACTTTTTACAACTATTGTCACAAAGCAGCTTTACATAAATGGTGATTAATAAAAGACTGATCCTTCATGTCTTAAGTTATTTTCTTTCTTCTTTGTCTCTAAGACCCCCAGTGAGCAAGCCAACGGCGACAGTGGCAAGGAAAAAGTCCCCCAAAGCTGGAGGAAGAAACCTTGGGAGGAACCAAGACTCACAAGGGTGGACCCATCCTCCTCTGGTCAGAACTACTTAAACATTAATGATGAAAATTACCAAACCAGGTACAACAGATAGTTAATAATGGTGGTATTAATAGTAGCAGATAGTTACGAGTCCCTTTTTTTTAGGTTTTAACATGGTCATTAAATAGGTAGCAGTGGTAGGCGGGTGAACCGCTGGTCTGCTATGGGTGGTGGTGGGTGGGGGGCCTGCTGGTTGGACCAGTAGGTGGCAGGTAGAGGGTACCTCAGCGAGCAATCTTCCAGCAGGTCGGGTGGCCATTTACTTGGAGAAGGTAAAAAGGAGTTAGTTCTGAGAGGAATTTTATGGAGAGCAGAGAATGTTGGGCAGTATCAGAATGTGTCCGACGACTCCGGCAGGTCTGACTATAATAGCCTAATTAAAAGGAGAGAGCCAGAAGGTAACACAGACATGGGAGCACCCTAAAAAAACGCCAGCATCTATCTGCTCCACCGTCAACAAACCTGAGTGATCACGTGTAAGCAGTGAGACAACATCTCTGTGTACTACAATTCCCTGGGTCCATGAACCTCTGGATCTGCAACCTTTATCTAAAACAATTACCAAAAGCTAAACTAAACATGTTTTCAGCTTAGATTTAAAGATTGAGACTGTGTCTGAGTCCCAAACATTATCTGGAAGGTTATTCCAGAGTTGGAACCCCCCCGAGGTTTTCTGAATTTTGGGAACAAGTAAGAGTCCAGCACCCTAAGTATCTAGAGATCTAAGTAGTCTTGATGGTTCGTAATATGTAATAAGATCTCGCAGGTACTCAGAAGCGAGGCCATGTAGGGCTTTATATGTTAATAGATGAATTTTGTATTCCATACAAAATTTAACTGGGAGCCAATTAAGTGCTGATAGAACTGGACTGATATGGTCAAATTTTCTAGTTTTAGTAAGGACCCTGGCTGCAGCATTTTGAACCAGATGACGTTTATTGAGGTTCCTGCTGGAACAACCTGATAAAAGTACATTACAGAAATTTAGCCTTGAGGTAACAAGTGTGCACTAGCTTTTCTGCATCCTGTAGAGATAAGGAGTTTCTTAGTTTGGCAATGTTCCTAAACTGCATAAAGGTTGTCCTACTAATATTTGCTATATGCTGCTCAAATGATAAATCTGAGTCGAATATGACGCCAAGATTTTTACCAGGAATAATGGAAGCATCAGCCAAGTCTAACATTAAGTCAGATAGTTTATTTCTAGTGTCTTTTGGACCTAAAAGGAGAACCTTGGTTTTGTCACTGTTGAGAAGTAGTTTTATATCCTTTACACAGTCCTCCATTTTCTGTAAATTAAATTTATCAGGTTTGGCTGATATATAGAGCTGTCATCTGCATAAAAATGGAATTTAACACCATGTCTGCTTATAACTGAGCCCAGTGGTAACCTGTATAATGTAAATAGTAGCGGTCCTAAAATTGAGCCTTGCCGAACTCCATATCTTTCTTCTGCGTAGTATGAACACAAACTACTCTAAACACAACACCATCAGTCAGTATTTTTACAATGTCTCAGAGCTAGATGGTTAGCTAGGAGTGTGTGCGAGAGACCGTGAGATGAGAGAACGTGTGCGCTAAACAATTGAGAGAAAGAGAGAGAGAGTATGCGCCCAATTTCCATGAACAAAGAAAGAAAGGCACGGATTTTAAATGTTTAAACATGGCGGTCGCCACTATATGTTAATGAGGTCAGTCGGTCTTTGTCCTGCTCTCAGCTAGAACAAAGTGAAGCTGCTGCTGTGTTTAGCTTTAAACTATGTACTAATGTGGCTGTATTTCAAGTGTTCGGAAAGAGAGGCTGCGTGCAAAGAAGTCGCTGCGCTCACAGGGTCTAACAGCTAGTGATTCTTCAAAAAAGAAAAATACATTAAAAATGCATTAAACTTTAAGATAAAGGATTTGTTCACTAAACTATGCACAGATGTTAAAGTTTAGTCTCACATGACAGATATTTTCTCAAATATTTAGTGGTTGTCGGCCTCAGCTGATGTGAAGGAATTTTCACCATTCCTTGAAGAATGAAGATTCTTGACGTGCCGTCCAGGTACTGCTTCTGGGAATGCTTTTCGTTCTAGCTTCTGTTCCAGGAAAAGTTCACAGTTGCAAGTAAAGAAAATTTGTTTAATTTACTCTTGTTCAGGTCGTGACCACCCGTTGCAAGCTTGATTTGAAGAAAGTAGCTGTGGGAACGCTGATCAGACGTCCAGCTGAAATTCTAAAGGTGATTAGAGTTAGGCCCATCAAGAGCTGACTGTTCTCTGTTGTTTCTCTGTTGGGTGTTTACTCCTAGAGATGCGTAGAGCGGAAGGAGCAAGCTCCTCTTCCTCGCTCCTTGTTCAAAAAATAAATTTAATAAATAGTCCTCATATAGAGGACATATCAGATAGTAAACTGATTAACATTTTTTTTCTTTAGAAAAAAGTTGTCATTCATTTCAATTTCATTAATTTCAAAACATGTTTAAAAACTTTTCTTTTACAATCGTATTTCCTCTTTAATAACTCGTAAAACCAATACACGCACAATACTTTTCTACAAAAGTCCGTTAAAAGATGATGCAATGATGAAACCATTGCAGATGGGGCGTGCAGGGGCAAAGTCATTTGTTTCCCCACGAGGTCCACAGGGCGGCCTTAATGCATTTACATTTACATTTATGGCATTTAGCAGACGCTCTTATCCAGAGCAACTTACAAAGTGCTTTGTTATTTACTCAAGAAAACCTCAGCTAGTTAGAATAGACTAAATTCAAAGATATCTTTTAAGCGTAGACTTTACTAAACACAAGACGCTAAAGTGACCATAGTACTCTATTTGTCCAAGTATTCTCTGAAGAGGTAGGTCTTCAGTCTGCGTTTGAAGACAGCGAGCGACTCTGCCGTTCGGACACCCAGGGGAAGCTCGTTCCACCACTTCGGTGCCAGGACAGAAAAAAGTCTGGACGCTTGTCTTCCGCGGATTTTGAGGGATGGTGGGTTGAGCCAAGCAGTACTTGAAGCTCGAAGGGCTCTAGGTGCGGATCGGCTTTTGACCATTGCCAGCAGTGGAGTGACATGGCTGAATTTAGGGACATTGAAGACGACCCGTGCCACTGCATTTTGGATGAGTTGCAGGGGTCTGATGGTGCGCAGAGGGAGACCAGCCAGAAGAGAGTTGCAGTAGTCAAGTCTGGAGGTGACGAGAGACTGAACAAGCACCTGGGTGGCCTCTCTAGAGAGGAAGGGTCAAATTCTCCAGATGTTGTACAGGAGAAATCTGCAACATGACTTGAGAATGATAACTGATCATCCATGACTACACCAAGGCTTCGAGCTTCTGTTGAAGGAGTGACCAGTCAGTTCTCAAAGGTGATGGCAAGATCGTTTATTGTGAGCCGCCATCCAAGAAGAGACATCAGCGAGGCATGCTGAGATGCGGGCAGAAACCTGTGGGTCGGACAGTGGGGAAGAAGGCATGAGTTGAGTGTCATCAGTGTGACCGTGGTAAGAGAATCCATGAGAGGATATCACTTTACCGAGAGAGCTAGTGTAGAGTGAGAAAAGGAGAGGACCAAGAACTGAGCCTTGTGGAATGCCAGTGGAGAAACTGCAAGGAGCGGACGTGTCCCCCTGCCATGTTACCATCACCATGCAGAGCCGGTAATTCCAAGGCCGGCAAGGATAGACAGGAGGATCTTGTGGTCCGCTGTGTCAAAAGCTGCGGAGAGGTCAAGAGCCAGTTGAGGGTGAGCCAGAGCGCTGTGAACTCTGCAGCTGGTAATTTCTCCACACTTTAGCCAGGGCTCTAAATTTGTGCAGAGTCTCGAACATGTCAACTTTGGAAAAAATCCAAGCCATTGCTGAAACGATCGTGTGTGAATTACGCGATGAACGTTACTTCAAGACATCTCTGCAAGAGATCAAGGATAAAACTGTAACTGATTACGACAATGGAGTGAAAGAAGATATCATGGATAAGTAAACATGGATAGCGGAGAACTTTTGGATGTGATGAGAAATTGCCCTGCGGTAAAGATATTCAGAGGAGTCTTTGCCTGTGTCATGGTTCGTCTTGTCTGGAGGAGGACTTTGTTTGAAAGGAGACTCGTGACCACAGACTTTCAGTTGTAACAATGAAACATTTTATTCCAATCAAAAGTACAGTGTGGAGAGAGTCTGCCAATTCTAGGTGCCCCTCTTCTGTCTGTCTCTCTCTCTCTCTCTCTCTCTCTGACATACCTTGGAATGCCTTGTTTTTATACCCTACTATACGTAATATGCTGTTGGACTGTTCCCATATGCAGGATGTTTGCATTTCATCCATAAGGAACACTTTTACTTATGCCAACATTACTTACATGGTCTATGTGCTGCAGACACATCTGGACCCCTTAACATCTCTTTCATGTACACCCAAAAGTATGTCCAATCTAAACAACATATGTTTGTTCGGTTGTTTGTGAGTCTTGTGGTCCTGGACTTCACACTCCTGTAGCGTCTGCCTGAAGGTAAAAGTGTGAAGAGTGTGTGCTGGGGGTGTGTACTGTCCCTGATTATGTTGTGGGCTCTCCTGGTGACTCTGTTATGGTAGATGTTCTGCAGTGAGGGGAAGGCTGCTCCTGAGATGGACTGTGCGGTTTTGATCACACGCTGGAGAGCCTTTCTGTCCTGGGCAGTAGAGTTTCCATACCAGACGATGATGGAGCTGGTAAGAACACTCTCAATCATACTCCTGTAGAAGGTGCTGAGAATTTTGGCTGGCATGCCAAATTTTCTCAGCCTTCTCAGAAAGTACAGTCTCTGCTGGGACTTCCTGATGATGATCTGAGTGTTGTGGGACCAGCTGAGATCCTCACTGATGTGGATGCCAAGGAATTTGAAGGTTTTCACTCTCTCCACCTCAGTTTCCCCTATGTACAGGGGTGTGTGCAGCTCTCGCTTCCTCCTTGGATCGACAATCATTTCCTTGGTCTTGTCTGCATTCAAGGAAAGATTGTTGTCATGACACCAGGCCACCAGCTCAGCCACCTCCTTCCTGTACGCTGTTTCTTCCCCACCAGTGATCAGTCCAATGACTGTAGTATCATCAGCAAATTTGATGATGCTGGTGTTGTTCTGGGAGGCCACACAGTCGTATGTGAAGAGCGTGTACAGAAGGGGGCTCAGCACACAGCCTTGAGGGACCCCTGTGCTTACTGTTTTTGTGCTGGATGTGCGGCTGCCCACTCTGACTGACTGGGGTCTGTCTGTTACAAAATTCAGCACCCAGTTGCAGAGGGCTGGTGTCAGTCCGAGGGTGAGGAGCTTTTCTGAAAGTCTGTGTGGGATGACCGTGTTGAATGCTGAACTGTAATCAATAAAGAGCATTCTGACATATGTGTCCTTGCCCTCCAGGTGTGTGAGGGCTTTGTGAAGAGCAGCGTTGACTGCGTCATCTGTGGACCGGTTCCGACGGTACGCGAACTGTAGAGGGTCTATAGTGTTGGGAATGGTCTTCTGGATGTGAGTCATGACTATCCTCTCGAAGCACTTCATCACGATTGAAGTGAGTGCAACAGGGCGATAGTCATTTAGGCAGCTCACATTACTTTTCTTTGGGAGAGGCACGATGGTGGTGGTCTTGAAACAGGATGGCACAAAAGCTTATGAGTGACAGATTGAATATGTCTACAAACACATCAGCCAGTTCTGATGAACAAACCTTGAGCGCACGCCCGGGGATGTTGTCTGGGCCTGCTGCTCTGCGTGGGTTTATTCTCATCAGGTTCCTGCGCACATCCACTGGTGTTACAATGAGTGATGAGTTCTGTATGCTCTCCTTGGCCGCAATGTCCTTCAGTTGGCCAAGGTTGAGGACATCAAAGCAAGCATAGAACTCATTCAGCTCATCAGGTAGTGCAGAGTGGCTGGTTGTGAGCGCCCTGCTTGTTTGTTGATGATTAGTGATGTGCTGCAGTCCCCGCCACATGCTCCGGGAGTCTGCTGTGGTGTAGTAGCCCTCCAGCTTCAGCCTGTACTGTCTCTACGCAGGTCGTATCTCGACCTTTTGTAGTCATCAGCGTTGCCAGAGAGAAATGCAGTCTGGCGAGCACGTAGCATGGACCGAACTTCACCATTTATCCATGGTTTTTGGTTGGGGTACTTTATGCAGCGCTTTGAAGGGACAATGTTTTCAATGCAGCTGCTGATGTAGCTAGTTACCCCAGAAGCATAGTCCTCTAGATCAACAGAACCATCCTCTCTCACAGCAGCGGTTCTAAACACATCCCAGTTTGTACTGTCAAAGCAGTCCTGAAGCACTGAATCAGTTTCTTCATTCCACACTTTAACAGTTTTACTCACTGGAAGTGACCGCTTGAGGAGCTGTCTGTATGCTGGGTAGAGGAACACGGAGATGTGGTCGGACTGTCCGAAGTGTGGCCGAGGCACCGCTCTGTAGCCCCCCCTCACATTGCTGTAGACTTGGTCAAGTAAGTTGTTCTCCCTCGTCGGAAAGCTCACGTGCTGATAATACTTGGGGAGGACAGTCCTCAGGTTGCAATGGTTGAAGTCGCCGGCAACAATAAACACGGAGTCCGGGTTAGCGGTTTCTTGTTTACTGATGACGTCATGCAGCAGCCCCAGCGCAGCAGCTGAGTTTGCGCGTGGCGGAATGTAAATAGCCATTATAAACACAGCATTGAACTCTCTCAGCAAATAGTGGGGTCTGCACTTCACCATCAGCAGTTCTAAGTCCGCTAGACAATGTTTTTCAACTGTCTTTACGTCTGAACACCACGCGTTGTTTACGTAAACACAGACACCGCCGCCTTTGTTCTTCCCCGACGCTGCCGTGCGGTCGCCGCGGTGAACGGAGTGCGTGTCTAGCTGGATCGCTGATTCTGGCATGTTGCCAGAAAGCCAGGTTTCTGTGAAGATCAGAGCACAACACTCTCTGATCTCACGCTGAGTTGTTACTCTGGTTCTCAGCTCATCCAGCTTGTTTTCGAGGGAGCGAACATTAGCTAGCAACAGGCTAGGTAGCGGTGGCTGCGTAGCTCTCGCCTTTAGCCTAGCATGTAGCCCACCTCTCTTGCCCCGCTTCCGCTTTGGCCGCTCTGTTCGTCGGCTGCGCCACTCACTCGAGGCCGGTGCTGCGGGGCCTTGCGCGGTGCTGGTGGAGTGCGAGCGTGACAGAAAGCTGAAGTCAGAAAGGCTAAAGGTAAGTTAATGTCGAACTTTACCAATCTCCAGGAGTGCCTCTCTACTGTAACTAAATGTTCCGGATGTGTACTTGACATTTAAAATAAATACTAAAGTCAAAATAAATAATAAATAACGTTGGCTACTGGAGGAACACACAAAGACGTCTGCCACGGTGGGCGCCATCTTAAGGTCTGAATATGGAAGCCTACATGGAAGGCCTATATGGAAGCCTACAAGTGTGAGTAAATACATGTGGAACCCCATTGAACCAAAAATAATGTGTACTTTCAGGCTGGTCGACCCATCAGACCTTCCAATACACCTATCCATGCCTACCATTCCTATCCCTAGTGTCAAGAAAAGAACAAAACCCCTGAGGTCACACTGTGCTTACTCACAATAAAATACCTCATCTTATACATCAACTTGTTTACAATATAATAACAATAAGTTATACATATAAACTATTTCTACATTTAATGTATTTAGAGTACAGTTATAAATGACAAGTTTAAATGTGTCACATTGCAATTCATCAGCAACATTGTTCCTTGATGGTAAGTCTGGATAGATGCCTTTACAATGTCCTTGTTCAAAAGTTCTTCAGAGCTCCAGATTTGAAATGTCAATCAACGTCTGACCCCTTTTCTGCCACTTAGGATCTCTGAACACCAGTCACCCCAAAATGGTACTCCCCACTGCTAGTCTGAAGGAAAAGATGGAAAACAGCCAATATCTTTTCTTCCAAACATCAAATGCAAATTACGCAACAGTATTATACTGTCAAACTATTACTACTCATTAAATCATCATCTTTTAAGCCCTACTGTAGTATACTAAAATCCCCTTTACATAACATATGATAATGTAACATAGGAGTGATAATGTCTGATAAAGATAAGATGCTCTATATGGATGTAATAATCAGAGAAGATACTCAGAATGGATATTTATCCACCAAATCACTTTCTAACACTATTCCCTCCTCATCCTCTGAATCTGTCCTGGGTAATAATGGCAGTTGAACCTGTTCCCCCGGCATTACAACTCTAACCCATCTCAAAATCATAGCCTTAGAAAAATTCAATATCAATGTGCAACAACAGAACATCACACATAGTGACAAAAGCACAGCACCGAACAACTGAGCAAACAATGTTCCCTTTGGTCCTAATTTCTCCAGCAACCATGCATTCACAGACCATTCTGCTCCTTGGGATGGGACATATGCCTCTTTTTCAGTGCCTCTATAACATTAGTCATATTATCAGGAATTAAAGTATAACAAGCATCCCCTGTTAAATTCAGAGCTACACATAACCCCTCTTGCTTAGCCAGAATGTAATCAAGAGCCATATCATGTTTTAACAATGTCAGTCTGTGACTCTTCTGAGTATTTGATAAGTATTCAAACCCTCGACTATCATCGGGTGCTTTACCTTTCTGAATGGTATACACCTCATATAATAACATCCTGTCCACCCAAATGGCAAAAAATATAAATGCCTTATCACAAACCCACCAAAGATCTTTAAAATTTACTAGGGTCACATTACCTGGCAATGTTTCATGTTGCCCCATCACTGTTCTACTCTGGCCATGTGGTGGCTGGAAAGTCACTTCAAACAAGCCATCCATATTTTTATGTTTATCATTCAGGTGTATCACATAGCTGTCACAATCTGATATTCCCATAAATGTTCCAGACCCCCCATGAATATTATTAGAACAAAAAAAAAACCTTTAGCTCTTACTGCCTCTACTTCCATTGAATCAGGGACTGCTGTCTGCACTTGTTGATGCTGATCAATTATATTTTCATATGGTAAATGCCTCATCCAACTACACTTCTCTCCAGGTCTAAACAAAACCACTGATGTAGCCATCCATTTATCATTTGCTGCCTGCTGTTTGTAAAACAGCCATGATGATGCATAAAACTGACATTCTGTACTTAAAGGTTCAGGGACTGTCTCCAAAATAGAAGGCCAAGTGCCTGGTGTCGGGACTTTCACCGCACATGGACCACTTACTTGTTTGCTTGTTCTTAAAGAATCTGCTGAAACCATAAGTTCCTGGCTGCCCAAGGGTCTGAGATTTGCAACACACTAAAAAAGAGAGAAGCTAAATGGAAGGCATATGGATTTGATTCATCTATCATGTCTTCTGGAGTCCAGTCTACATCCTGTAATACATTTGTCACCTTGGTAGAAGGCTTCTGCATCATTACAACTCTACTTGCTTCACTCTCTTCCATTCTATCTCCAACACTGTCATCACTATTGTTCTTACTGCGTTATATGTTTATTGACAACTTCTGAGTTGTATTTACTTAATCCTGCATCCTGCAATGTCATTAGATGGATGGGTCACTTTTGCTATCTCTGTATCATTCACAACAGTTGAGCTTGTTTTATTCTCACTAGTTCTATTCCCTAAAGTAACACCAACAGGCATTATTGCCATCATTGTGTTTTTTACAAGTTCCGTATTATTTGCGAACACAGTATTAGCCTGACTTGTAACATTAGCTTCAGAAACAACCAAAAGTGTTAGTCATGACCTGCCTTGGCACAGTTTTTACCCCTGAAATGGTTACAACAGGAAATAGTTCCTGTTCCCCTCCACAGGAAATTGTTAACTATCATTTTATAGTTGCATACTCCGATCTCCACATTTTTTGTACCGGTATAAAGTTGAACTCTGGCTCAAAGTAAGTGCACGTGTACTCCCCTTGATCTCCCCATGTTACGCATAAGAATTGAACAAATCATATTTAACTGTGAACCACCTCATGTCATTGGAAAAAACCTACTTTCTTTGATCTTTTTTCTTTTGCTGGTTCTGGTGGATGTGGCACATTTATGCCTTTTAATAATATTTAATGCTAGTAAAGTGAAATTCCCCATGTGTTCCCATTATGTGCAAATCATGCTGCTCACTTGAACGACACACCATTAATGCCAATGGAAGTGCATCAACTCAATTCAAACCTGTGTGCTGACAGATTTTCACCATGTGGTTTTTCAGAACACAATTTTCTCACAAATTCCCTGACTTTGAGGATGATCCACTGCCCCAAAGCGCTGTTTAATCCCCAATTTCACTACTAAGTTGGGATGTGACTAGGTGGAACCATTACACCCCTTCGAACATTGTTCTTCAAGCAAATTGTGCATCTACCACAAGGTGCTACCATCAGCCCCTCATGATTCCTCCAAAGGCCAGTAGAGTCTTGAGTGGCCCCTCGATCTTGCCACAACTGTTTATCTATCTGAGGAACTGCTTCACCCGCTGAGGAGCCTGTTCACAGTACTCTGGTAATAGGAGACTCTATTGTTCGACACGTGAAGATAGCTCGTCCTTTAGGGGCTCCAGCAGTGACCGTTAGCTGTTTACCGGGAGCCAGAGCGCCGGACATTAGCGGCAACCTTAAGCGGCTAGCAAACAGGAGATATTCAAGGATAGTTATTCATGTAGGGGCCAATGATATCCGTCTGCGGCAGTCAGAAATAACTAAGGATAATATTAAAGAGGTGGTTAAACTGGCCCAGACTATGTCCGATGCCGTAATTTGCTCTGGTCCCATCCCAATGAGGCGCGGCGCTGAGTCCTACAGCCGACTCACAGCGCTGAACCGCTGGATGTCCAAGTGGTGTCCCGAAAATCATTTGGGCTTCATAGATAATTGGTTAAAGTTTGAGGGCAAGCCTGGTTTTTTAGGTAGGGATGGTGTCCACCCCACGCGGGAGGGTGCTGCCTTACTTTCGTGCAGCATAGCGCATAGTCTACTAGTTAGTCGGCAGAGGAGTGTAAAAGGCTGCTGACAATCCAGAGCCGGGACCAGGCCGCAGACAGACCGGCTAAACCGACCGTCTGCGAGCTGCTTTGAGGCGTCACCCAGGTTTCACTGTATTGAGACTGTGTCTGTGCCCCGAATTAAAGCCAAACAGAGAACATCTAGATCAGCTCGTTTTAATCATTTAATCAGTGTTAAAATCTCTCATTTCAACGATAACACCAGCACCTCAGACCTAAAGCTCGGTCTACTTAACATTAGATCACTATCCTCAAAAGCAGTGATCGTAAATGAAATTATATGTAATCAGAAACTAGATGTTTTCTGCCTCACCGAAACCTGGATTAGACCTGATCAATATATAGCTCTAAATGAAGCCACCCCCGCAGGCTATAAATATGTACATAGCCCTAGATTATCAGGCAGAGGAGGTGGAGTATGTATAATCTATCAGAATACACTAGAGATTATTCAAAAACACTGTAACACCTTCACTTCTTTTGAGCTTATCTACATTAATATATCAAATCCGACCACAAATAAAAATGTTTTCTCACTGATTAATATTTATAGGCCTCCAGGGCCCTACTCTGAATTTTTAAAAGAATTCAGTAATTTTTCTGCAGACTTGGCAGTGTGCAGTGACAAAGTTATAATAGTAGGAGATTTTAATATTCACTTTGAAAAAGCAGACGATCCATTAACAAAGGCGTTTGTATCAATTTTAGATTCTGTTGGCATTATACAAAACGTAACTGGACCCACACATTACTGTAATCATACCCTAGATTTAGTCCTGACCCTGGGTGTTAGCATTGATCAGCTAAATATTCTACCTCAAAGCTCAGTGATATCAGATCATTATCTAATCTCCTTTGAGCTACATCTAAGGCAAAATGTAAATTCTTCTCCCCAACACTGCCTAAAATGCACAATAACACCAATGACAGCTGTACAGTATACTAAAAATCTCCCACCCCTATCGACCTTAGCTTACACTCCGTCAGACCAAACGGAGCTCGTCAAATTAACAAACGATCTAGAGAATACCCTCCGATCAACCTTAGACAAAGTAGCACCGTTCAAAAAAAAATGATGAGGCAAAAAAGGCTTGCACCGTGGTACAGTGATCAAACTCGTACCTTAAAACAAACAGTGCGGAAACTAGAGCGTAAATGGCGGACGACCAAACTAGAGGTGTTCCACTCTGCGTGGAAGGACAGCCTTAGTCAATATAGAAAGGCACTCATTAAAGCTCGCTCAGTGTATCTGGCCTCGCTGATCAAGAAAAACAAAAACAATCCCAGAGTTCTTTTTAATGAGATCTCTAAACTTACTAAAAGCCAGGCAGATACTCAACCCCAGATCCCAACATCTTTAACTAGTCATGTTTTTATGGACTATTTTAATAATAAAATAGAAAATATTAGACAACAAATCCAACCCTGCTTATTAAATCAAACATGGTCGTCACCCGATGTAGTTGCTTTAGAACAAAACTTAGTTGTAGAACAAAGGCTGGAAGCCTTCTACCCACTTCCACAGCCAGAACTAGAAAAAATTATATCCTCAGCTAATTGTACAACATGTACACTCGACCCGATTCCCTCTAAATTGCTAAAAGAAATTCTCCCAATTATAATCGGACCTCTTCTAACAATTGTAAATTCATCCCTTAGCCTTGGGCATGTACCCCAAACCTTTAAAATAGCAGTTATAAAACCTTTAATCAAAAAACCAAATCTTGATCCTAGCGTATTATCTAATTATAGACCCATCTCAAACTTAACATTCGTATCTAAGATATTAGAAAAAGCTGTGGCCCAACAACTCTTGCTTATACCTGAAATACCTGAGTAAAAATGACATGTATGAGAAATTCCAGTCTGGATTTAGACTCAATCACAGCACAGAGACAGCCCTAGTGAAGATTACGAATGATCTCCTTCTTGCCTCTGATCAAGGCTACGTATCTTTATTAGTCCTACTAGACCTTAGTGCAGCCTTTGATACAATAGATCATTCTATATTACTAGAAAGATTAGAGAAAATGGTTGGAATCACAGGGACAGCCCTATCATGGTTCCAATCATATCTAACGGGACGCTTCCAATTTGTAAAGATAAACGATTTATCTTCAAACTACGCAGAAGTAAGATATGGAGTTCCGCAAGGCTCAATTT
The DNA here is from genome assembly GCF_030463535.1 of Salminus brasiliensis. Classification (NCBI taxonomy): domain Eukaryota; kingdom Metazoa; phylum Chordata; class Actinopteri; order Characiformes; family Bryconidae; genus Salminus; species Salminus brasiliensis. The sequence continues at coordinate 8,206,497 of NC_132902.1, read as the reverse complement.
TAGGACCACTATTATTTACATTATACATGTTACCACTGGGCTCAGTTATAAGCAGACATGGCGTTAATTTCCACTTCTATGCAGATGACACACAGCTCTATATATCAGCCAAACCTGACGATAAATTTAGATTACAGAAAATGGAGGGCTGTGTAAAGGATATAAAACTCTGGATGTCACATAACTTCCTTCTCCTTAACAGTGACAAAACCGAAGTTCTCCTTTTAGGTCCAAAAGACTCTAGAAATAAACTATCAGACTTAATGTTAGACTTGGCAGATTCTCCCATCATTCCTGGTTTAGCAGCTAAAAATCTTGGCGTCACATTCGACTCAGATTTATCATTAGAGCAACATATAGCTAATATTAGTAGAACAGCCTTTATGCAGCTTAGGAACATCTCCAAACTAAGAAACTCCTTATCACTACAAGACGCAGAAAAGCTAGTACATGCTTTTATTACCTCAAGGCTAGATTACTGTAATGCATTACTGTCAGGTTGTTCCAGCAGGAACCTCAATAAACTTCAGCTGGTGCAAAATGCTGCAGCCAGGGTCCTTACTAAAACTAGAAAATTTGACCATATCAGTCCAGTTCTATCAGCACTTCATTGGCTCCCAGTTAAATTCCGTATTGAATACAAAATTCTTTTATTAACATATAAAGCCCTACATGGCCTCGCTCCTGAGTACCTGCAGGATCTTATAGTATATTACGAACCATCAAGACTACTTAGATCTCAGGGTGCTGGCCTCTTACTCGTGCCCAAAATTCAGAAAACCTCAGCAGGGGGAAGAGCCTTTTCCTATAAAGCCCCCCAGCTCTGGAATAACCTTCCAGATAATGTTCGGGACTCAGACACAGTCTCAATCTTTAAATCTAAACTGAAAACTTATATGTTTAGTTTAGCTTTTGGTAATTAATGTTTCTTAGATAAGGGCTGCAGGTCCAGGGGTTCGCGGACCCAGGGAATTGTAGTACTCTGAGATGCTGGAGCTGTCGTCTCGCTGCTTACACGCGATCACTCAGGTTTGTTGACGGTGGAGCAGATAGATGCTGGTGTTCTCAGGGTACGCCCGTGTCCGTGTTACCTTCTGGCTCTCTCCTTTTAATTATGCTGTGATAATCAGACCTGCCGGAGTCATCAGACATACCCAGATGCTGATGATCAACATTCTCTGCACTCCATAAAATTCCTCTTAGAACTAACTTCTCTCTCTTTACCTTCCCCGAGTAAATGGCCACCCAGCCCGATCTGCAGGAAGATTGCCCGCTGAGGTCCCCTCTACCTGCATCTAACCAGCTGCCACCTACCAGTCCAGCCAGTCCTATCCATGCCGAAGAATACCCTTGTGGCAATCCCTTGTACTCATAGAACTGTCCATTATATGTAAACCTAAATAACCCTTGACTTTCTTCACTCAGTGGATCACTAAAATAAGCCCCACATAAATCTAACACTGTGAAATGTGTTGCTTCTGAAGGAATGCTTCTGTCACTGGTTGAGCTGACTTCACAAGACCAATGTCAGTACTATATCGAGACCACAGGCATTCTGGCACTAGTCTTTGCAGAATTTCTTCCATGGCTGGAACTCCCAGGAGATTAGCAAGAAGTATCTTAATGTCTCCTACAGCAGGTTGTGTTCCCACCATGATCTCTTCCAACTTCGCGATCCAAGGATGTGCTCCGTTGGCAATTTTTCCAGGACATGTCCGTATTCTACCAAGGATTGTACTCTAATGTCTGTCCTCGGATACTGACTGGACACATCTTGTCACATGACACTTTTCTTGGGCGCAATAAATATCCCTGTTCCGCTTTCTGAGAGCCTTCCATCCTCAATTCCCTCCTCTGCAGCTGTAGCTCCTTCAGTTGTTTCTCCAGTGCTTTCTGCTTCTCTAAACTCATAGCAGTGTCCACGTGAGCAAGGCATTGATCTATTCGCCTCTCTACATTTCTCATAGCCCCTTCTATGTCTTCTTACATTATTGTACTGGCTGTAGTCGGAAAGAATCCTCTTGAGGTGGAAAGACTCTTGGGTTTGTTTTCACTTTCATCAGAACTCTCATCAGCTGAGTCCTCATACTTTTTCTTGTCTTGTCTCCTCTCCTTTTTGCCCTCACTAGGATCCGCCTGACTGCTGGATCATATCCTAATCTGGCTTCTTCCCAAGCACTCTGATCCACATCATTTCCAGCTTTTGTCCTCCTGGTCTTCTCTTCACCTTCAATTTGCAGACATGTTGTTTTCTTCTTACTTTTGGAACTTCGATTGTTTCTGCTTTTCCTGCTTCCACTGTTTGGTCTTCATCATCTCTGATGCGATAGTCGCCCTCTTGAGTGATCACTGGGAGTTGGGGATAGATCTTCTCAAACTTCACCTCCTTCTCATATGGTGGGGGATTCTTTATTGGGTCTACATGTGAAAATGGTGCACTCATTTCTGCCATCTGCTTTTCTATTCCCCTTACCCGTCTCTCCACTTCTTCTGCACTCCTCTCTCTATCCCTTGCTGCTTTGACAAATTTCTGTCCTTCTTGCTCAAACAACTGGAGAATGCCAAGCTCAATCTCTCTTCTCCTTACGTTGTTCCCCCTTCTTACCTTTTCTTTTGGTTAGCCTTGTATGTGGCCACGAGCACCTGCATTACTTTAATTACATCTGGATTAAGAGTCCCCTCCACTGGCCATGGTTGGTCAATGTCAGGTCAACACTTGTGCCATTTCTCTGATGTCTCTGTTACGACTTTAATTAATGGATTATTTTTCTTAACCACATCAACAGGAGTAATTCCTTTTGAAGCGTTTGTACCCATAAGATAAGATCATTCTTTATTAGTCCCGCAGAGGGGAAATTCTCAGTGTCACAACAGAAAGGGATAGCAAGACACTCAGTTACAAAAATGTAGATAAATAATTTACACTATATACACAATATAAATAAGAATTAAAAAAACAAGAACAATATTATTTACAGCAAATGACTCTTAATTGCACATGGGGGGGATATTGCACATAGTATTTTTGCATTGAGGGATCTCTGTTCCCTGAACATGTGTGTGTGTGTGTGTGTGTAGTTTAAGTGTGTGTGTATGTGGTCCGCTGGGAGCAGTGCTGGTTGTGGAGTCTGACGGCAGCAGGAAGGAAGGACCTGCGATACCGCTCCTTCACACACTTTGGGTGAAGCAGCCTGTCACTAAAGGAGCTGCCCAGTGCTGCCAGAGTCTCATGCATGGGGTGGGAGCTGTTCTTCAGCATGGATGCCAGCTTGGCTGTCATCCTCCTGTCTCCCACCACCTGCACTGGGTCTAAGAAGCACCCCAGGACAGAGACGGCCCTCTTTATGAGTTTGTCCAGTCTCTTCTTATCTGCCGTCGAGATGCTACTGCCCCAGCAGACCACTCCATAAAAGATGGCAGATGCCACCACTGTGTCGAAGAAAGTCCTCAGGAGTGCTCCCTGCACTCCAAAGGACCTCAATCTCTTCAGTAGGTAGAGTCTGCTCTGGCCTTTCTTGAAGAGTGCAGCATTGTTGACTGACCAGTCCAGTTTGTTGTTCAGATGAACACCCAGGTATTTATAAGAGTCCACACTCTCGATGTTCATACCCTGGAAGTTCACTGATGGAGGGGGGTGTGTGCACCTGCGAAAATCCACCACCAGTTCTTTGGTCTTTCCTGCGTTTATCTGGAGGTGGTTCTGCAGACACCAGTCCACAAAGTCCTGAATCAGTTCTCTGTACTCACTGTCCTCCTCATTGGTTATGAGGCAGACGATTGCTGAGTCATCAGAGAACTTCTGGAGGTGACAGGTCGGTGAGCTGTACATGAAGTCAGCAGTGTGCAGGGTAAAGAGGAACGGTGCCAAGAACGTTCCTTGAGGGGCTCCTGTGCTGCTGACCACCAAGTCAGAGACACAGTCCCGTGCCCTCACATACTGGGGTCGGTTGGTGAGGTAGTCAGTATCCAGTTTGACAGGTGACTGTCCACTCCACAATGTCCCAGCTTGTCCTTTAGGAGCCCTGGTTGTATGGTGTTAAAAGCACTGGGGAAATCAAAGAAGGTGATCCTCACAGTGCTGCCGGGCTTCTCCAGGTGAGAAAGAGCTCTGTGTTGAAGATAGATGACCGCATCATCCACCCCGACACCAGGCTTGTAGGCAAACTGAAGAGGGTCCATGGATGGGCTCACCAGAGGGCAGATGTGGTTGAGGACCAGCCTCTCCAGTGACTTAATCAGATGAGAAGTCAGTGCCACCGGCCTGTAGTTATTTAGGTCCTTCGGGTGCTGTGTTTTGGGCACAGGTACCACACAATGTTTTCCACAGTTGTGGTACTCTTCCCAGTTTCAGGCTCATGTTGAACATCTGCTTCTTAGGCTTGATCTTCCTCAGCTCATTTCTCACCTGGGTTGTTGTGAAGGACAGGTTGGAGCAGGGGGGCTGGGTGCTGGAATGTGTGAATGGGTGGTTGATGCTGCCAGACGATGAGCCATTAGGGGACGACTATGATGATGATGATGATGATGATTGTGAGCCAAAAGTTGTGAGAGAAGAAGGGGGAGGGCAGCATGATGGTAGTACTGCTGAGTGGGGATACAGCAGGGGTGTCTGTGTAGGGGGAGGGCTAGATGATTGATCTGAATCTATTTTTCAACAGATTTGATCATTCACCCACTTTTGGTGCCCCGCCACCTGGGAGTTGGACTTTGTGTGGCCAGATATGGTTTTAAGGCCTTTCCAAACTCCCGCCGTTGTTCTGCAGCAACTGTTCCTCCCTGATCTTCCTTCTCAGTTCCCTCTGCACAGCTTTCAGCTCATCCTTGTCACCAGATCGGAAGGCCCTCTTTTTCTCTTTTAGGAGAGCCTTTATATCTGGATTAATCCATGGCTTGTTGGAGAAACACAGAACAGTCTTGGTGGGCACGGTGTTCTCCACACAGAAGTTGACATAGTCTGTAATGCAGTGAGTGAGGTTGTCAATGTCCTCACCATTAGGATCACACAGTTCTTCAGAGCCTCCTCAGACTCCTAAGACCATTTCTTCACTGTACGGGTGACAGCTGGTTCCCTATGTACAATAGGTTGGTACACAGGCAGAAGATGAACCAGACTGTGATCAGATCTTCCAAGGGGAGGGAGAGGTGACGAGTTGTATGCCTCCTTTGTGTTGGCAAAAAACAGGTCCAGCGTTTTCATGTCTCTGGTGTGGCAGGTTACATACTGGGAAAAGGTGGACAGAGTGGAGGATGGAGAAGCATGGTTGAAGTCTCCAGAGATAAGAAGGAGGGCCTGCGGGTGCTGTGTTTGCAGCCTGCACACAGCTGAGTGCAGGACATCACAAGCCGAGTCCGCATTAGCAGAGGGGGGGGCGGTGTACACAGCTATCATGATAACGTGTGAGAATACCCTCGGGAGATTGAACTGTTAGCCGTTAGCATGAGACCGTACTATGTTCTTACAGCAGATTTGTTTCTTAATAGTGATGTGCCCCGGGTTACACCATATATCATTCGCAAATACTGCCAGCCCGCCTCACTTCCTCTTACCGCTCTCCCCCGTCCTGTCCGCCCGACTGAGGTGAAATCCGTCCACAGATGCATGCGTGTCTGGAATCAGTGTGGTTAGCCAGGTCTCTGTGAACACCATGATGCTACACTCTTGGTATTCCCTCTGATGTCGCGTTAGCACAGTCAGTCCCTGGTGTAAACAATAGGCACGCGACTCCGCACGGGCTCTCCAGACACGGTCATAAACAAGGAAAAAAGTCAAGTCAAGTCAAATTTATTTGTATAGCACTTTTTACAACTGTTGTCGTCACAAAGCAGCTTTACATAATTAGTACTTAATAAAGGACAGAGACAGAGAAGAAAGAAGGAATAACATGAAGGGTCAAAGACCCCCGTGAGCAAGCCAATGGCGACAGTGGCAAGGAAAAACTCCCTCCGAGCTGGAGGAAGAAACCTTGGGAGGAACCAAGACTCACAAGGGGGACCCATCCTCCTCTGGCCAGACTATTTTAAACATTAATGATAAAAATTACCAAAGCAGATACAACAGAAAGTTGATAGTGGTGATATTAATAGTGTCAGACAGGCACGAGTCCATCTAGGTTTCAGCACGGCCACCAAACAGGCAGCAGCGGCAGGCGGGTGAGCCATGGGTGGTGGCGGGTTGGGGGGGGGGGGGACCCGCTGGCTGGACTGGTAGGTGGCAGCTGGTTAGATGCAGGTAGAGGGGACCTCAGCAGGCAATCTTCCTGCAGATCGGGCTGGGTGGCCATTTACTCGAAGAAGGTAAAGAGAGAAAAGTTAGTGCTAAGAGAAATTTTATGGAGTGCAGAGAATGTTGAGAATCAGCATCTGGGTATGTCTGACGACTCCGGCAGGTCTGATTATCACAGCATAATTAAAAGGAGAGAGCCAGAAGGTAACACTGACACGGGCGTACCCTGAGAACACCAGCATCTATTTGCTCCACCGTCAACAAACCTGAGTGATCACGTGTAAGCAGCGAGACGACAGCTCCAGCATCTCAGTGTACTACAATTCCCTGGGTCCGCGAACCCCTGGACCTGCAGCCCTTATCTAAGAAACATTCATTACCAAAAGCTAAACTAAACATATAAGTTTTCAGCTTAGATTTAAAGATTGAGACTGTGTCTGAGTCACAAACATTATCTGGAAGGTTATTCCAGAGCTGGGGGGCTTTATAAGAAAAGGCTCTTCCCCCTGCTGAGGTTTTCTGAATTTTGGGAATGAGTAAGAGGCCAGCACCCTGAGATCTAAGTAGTCTTGATGGTTCGTAATATACTATAAGATCCTGCAGGTACTCAGGAGCAAGGCCATGTAGGGCTTTATATGTTAATAGAAGAATTTTGTATTCAATACGGAATTTAACTGGGAGCCAATGAAGTGCTGTTAGAACTGGACTGATATGGTCAAATTTTCTAGTTTTAGTAAGGACCCTGGCTGCAGCATTTTGCACCAGCTGAAGTTTATTGAGGTTCCTGCTGGAACAACCTGACAGTAGTGCGTTATAATAATCTAGCCTTGAGGTAATAAAAGCGTGTACTAGCTTTTCTGTGTCTTGTAGTGATAAGGAGTTTCTTAGTTTGGAGATGTTCCTAAGCTGCATAAAGGCTGTTCTACTAATATTAGCTATATGTTGCTCGAATGTGTGAGTCGAATGTGACGCCAAGATTTTTAGCTGCTAAACCAGGAATGATGGAAGAATCAGCCAAGTCTAACATTAAGTCTGATAGTTTATTTCTAGAGTCTTTTGGACCTAAAAGGAGAACTTCGGTTTTGTCACTGTTGAGGAGAAGGAAGTTATGTGACATCCAGAATTTTATATCCTTTACACAGCCCTCCATTTTCTGTAATCTAAATTTATCGTCAGGTTTGGCTGATATATAGAGCTGTGTGTCATCTGCATAGAAATGGAAATCAACGCAATGTCTGCTTATAACTGAGCCCAGTGGTAACATGTATAATGTAAATAATAGCGGTCCTAAAATTGAGCCTTGCGGAACTCCATATCTTACTTCTGCGTAGTTTGAAGATAAATCTTTTATCTTTACAAATTGGAAGCGTCCCGTTAGATATGATTGGAACCATGATAGGGCTGTCCCTGTGATTCCAACCATTTTCTCTAATCTTTCTAGTAATATAGAATGATCTATTGTATCAAAGGCTGCACTAAGGTCTAGTAGGACTAATAAAGATACGTAGCCTTGATCAGAGGCAAGAAGGAAATCATTCGTAATCTTCACTAGGGCTGTCTCTGTGCTGTGATTGAGTCTAAATCCAGACTGGAATTTCTCATACATGTCATTTTTACTCAGGTATAAGCAGAGCTGTTGGGCCACAGCTTTTTCTAATATCTTAGATACGAATGTTAAGTTTGAGATGGGTCTATAATTAGATAATACGCTAGGATCAAGATTTGGTTTCTTGATTAAAGGTTTTATAACTGCTATTTTAAGGGTTTGGGGTACATGCCCAAGGCTAAGGGATGAATTTACAATTGTTAAAAGAGGTCCGATTATAATTGGGAGAATTTCTTTTAGCAATTTAGAGGGAATTGGGTCAAGTGTACAGGTTGTACAATTAGCTGAGGATATAATTTTTTCTAGTTCAGGCTGTGGAAGTGGGTAGAAGGCTTCCAGCCTTTGTTCTACAACTGTTATGTACTGTTATACAAAAGTTATGTTCTAAAGCAACTACATCAGGTGACGGCCATGTTTGATTTAATAAGCAGGGTTGGATTTGTTGTCTAATATTTTCTATTTTGTTATTAAAATAGTCCATAAAAACATGACTGGTTAAAGATGTTGGGATCTGGGGTTGAGTATCTGCCTGGCTTTTAGTAAGTTTAGAGATCTCACTAAAAAGAATTCTGGGATTGTTTTTGTTTTTCTCGATCAGCGAGGCCAGATACACTGAGCGAGCTTTAATGAGTGCCTTTCTATATTGACTAAGGCTGTCCTTCCACGCAGAGTTGAACACCTCTAGTTTGGTCGTCCGCCATTTATGCTCTAGTTTCCGCACTGTTTGTTTTAAGGTACGAGTATGATCACTGTACCACGGTGCGAGCCTTTTTTGCCTCATCATTTTATTTTTGAACGGTGCTACTTTGTCTAAGGTTGATCGAAGGGTATTCTCTAGATCGTTTGTTAATTTAACAAGCTTCGTTTGGTCTGACTGAGTGTAAGCTAAGGTCGATAGGGGTGGGAGATTTTTAGTAAACTGTACAGCTGTCATTGGTGTTATTGTGCGCTTTAGGCAGTGTTGGGTAGAAGAATTAACATTTTGCCTTAGATGTAGCTCAAAGGAGATTAGATAATGGTCTGATATTACTGAGCTTTGAGGTAGAATATTTAGCTGATCAATGCTAACACCCAGGGTCAGGACTAAATCTAGGGTATGATTACAGTAATGTGTGGGTCCAGTTACGTTTTGTATAATGCCAACAGAATCTAAAATTGATACAAATGCCTTTGTTAATTGATCGTCTGCTTTTTCAAAGTGAATATTAAAATCTCCTACTATTATAACTTTGTTGCTGCACACTGCCACGTCTGCAGCAAAATTACTAAATTCTTTTAAAAATTCAGAGTAGGGCCCTGGAGGCCTATAAATATTAATCAGTGAGAAAACATTTTTATTTGTGGCCGGATTTGATATATTAATGTAGAGAATCTCAAAAGAAGTGAAGGTGTTACAGTGTTTTTGAATAATCTCTAGTATATTCTGATAGATTATACATACTCCACCTCCTCTGCCTGATAATCTAGGGCTATGTACATATTTCTAGCCTGTGGGGGTGGCTTCATTTAGAGCTATATATTGATCAGGTCTAATCCAGGTTTCGGTTAGGCAGAAAACATCTAGTTTCTGATCACATATCATTTCATTTACGATCACTGCTTTTGAGGATAGTGATCTAATGTTAAGTAGACCGAGCTTCAGGTCTGAGGTGCTGCTGTTATCGTTGAAATGAGAGATTTTAACACTGATTAAACTATTAACACGAGCTGGTCTAGATGTTCTCTGTTTGGCTTTAATTCGGGGCACAGACACAGTCTCAATACAGTGAAACCTGGGTGACGCCTCAAAGCAGCTCGCAGACGGTCGGTTTAGCCTGTTTGTCTGCGGCCTGGTCTCGGCTCTGGATTGTCAGCAGCCTTTTACACTCCTCTGCCGACTAACTAGCAGACTATGAGCTATGCTGCACGAAAGTAAGGCAGCACCCTCCCGCGTGGGGTGGACACCATCCCTACCTAAAAAAAACAGGCTTGCCCTCAAACTTTAACCAATTATCTATGAAGCCCACATGATTTTCAGAACACCACTTGGACATCCAGCGGTTCAGCGCTGTGAGTCGGCTGTAGGACCTTATTGGGATGGGACCAGAGCAAATTATGGCATCGGACATCGTCTGGGCCAGTTTAACCACCTCTTTAATGTTATCCTTCGTAACTTCTGTTTGCTAGCCGCTTAAGGTTGCCGCTAATGTCTGGCGCTCTGGCTCCCGGTAAACAGCTAACAGTCACTGCTGGAGCCCCTAAAGAACTAGCTATCTTCACGTGTCGAACAATAGTCTCCTATTACCAGAGTTCTTTGAACAGGCTCCTCAGCGGGTGTTTCGCTGAGCGGGGCAAACCTGTTTGACGCGTGAATCGGGGGGGGGGGGGGGGGGGGGGGCGTGGTGTTCCGGTGGGCTAACTTCGGCCTTTGCGCTAGCATTATCCTTAGCTTTCCGGCTATGCCGCCGAGACGTCACCCATTCGCCCCGCTGTGAGGGCTCTAACGCCGGAGTGGGGGGGGGTGCTAGCTCTCCCTGAGGCAACGGGGGCTGATACCAGTGACTCTTGCTCTCTATCCTTCAGTAACCCCTTGATGCACACCTCTAACTGGTCCACCTTTTCCACCAGAGAGCTAACTAACTCACATTTAGTACAAACACTATCATTATCACTAGCGGTGGGAAAGGGGTCTAGACTAAACATGCCACATTTCTCACACTCAAAAAGTCCAGCAACAGCCATAATAAAATACAAACTTACCGCTTTCAGCTGATTTAGGCACCGAAATAAGGTTGTTGTTGTGGGGTACTCCGCTTTTTAATAAACCTAGTAGCGCAGAAACCAGAAAAAGCACCACGCTTTTGGTGTCCATTGTGCCTAGAGTCATAAGAATAAAAATATGCAAGGTAAAGTCAGAGTAAAAAAGGAAGGGGAAACAAGCGTTCTGCCTCATCATCATTCTCCTCCATCAAACAAAGAAAGGTGAACATTTTCTGAAACCATAGCTTTCCTGCACAGTCTATCGTCAGAATGCAAGTAGGAATTAGATATTGTTATGCAACCGTACACCCAAACGAGCATTGAAAAGTACGTCGAAATACCCCCACTTTCAGCTGTATCGGATAATGGACCCTTGGAGTTTTTCGTGGCGGGCAATGGTGAAGACTATCTAGACTTGAACAACACTTACAACGCAAATGGCACCGACATAGCTAACGATTCTAAGGTCGGAGTTGTAAACTACTTGAGAAAAGAGAGACGCAATGGCGTAGACGTTATGTTGGGACATTGCCTCATCATTCAGTCGAGTAATACGTACCCCTACAGAGCAATTATGGAATTGATTTTAAATTTTAGCAAAACTGCTTTGGAAACGCAATATTCCGCAGAACTATTTTACAAAGACACTGCCGGACAAATGGACCCACAAGGCCGTAATAACTGACTCAAACAGAGGCCTTTTTAAGCTCTGAAAGCAAACCGACTTGGTCGGTCATATTCACTCTGATATTTTCTTGAGGATAAACTGATACTGAATGGTGTTGATTTTAAAAATTAAAATGGTTCGAAGTAAAAATTAATTTTGTCTGATAGGAGTCAGGGATTACATTCTTAAATTACTTTCGGCGTCCCTGTTTGTGAAAAAAGTAACTGTGTCTCCGGCTGTAAAGTTGGGACACGCGCAGTAAGTTGAATCATTTTTTTTTTTCTTCCCTTTTTTTAATCGCAGATACTGATGCGTCGTTAAAGACATGTGTCCCAAGTAGATTTAGAGTTATTTTACAGATGGCGAGTATGAGATCCTCAGGGGCGTTACATAATGTAAACTTCCTTTCTCAAGGCGTAGCTTGATATAGAGCCCTTAACACGTGTAAATTTCTATTGAGTCGAGTGGAAGTCATTTCTGTACATACACTACCGGATTCTCCCAGGGAAAACAGTCCTGACCTGAGACGAAGTCCTTTTGGCATCGACACTTTCAAGTCTACAAATAAATATCCGTACGGCCTAGAGGTAGCGTCCTGGAAACTTTCTAAAAAGTACTTGCTGTTACCCGGATACATTTGACGCGCCAGCACGCTAATCTGTAACTTGTCCCTAGGATTTTTAAAAAGAACCATGTAGTTGGTGTTTAAGTTGATGGTTCTGCTGCTTCTCCCTTGAAAAAAGATTTTAGATAACGCTCAGATTTCTATGATGAGTATATTTTGTGAAGGCTTTTTCTATTTCCTCTTTCTTGCTAGCTGTTTCCATTAAATTGTCAATCACCTGTAAATTTGTTTTGTGGGGTGGAAATGGTGTCACACAAAGAGTCAGGTATACCTTCAACAAATCGAACATTTATATTTTTCATCAGATCATCGTACATAGGCTGCCAACAGGTATAGCACCAAATAATCTGATTGGGAATTTGCCACAACATTCTTACAATTTTCAAGCAACATTTTGATAAAAAAAATCCCGCTATTGCTGGGACCACACAAGATGCAAGAAAAAGGGAGCTGAAGCCTAGCATCTAACCATTTTTTATTATCCATTATTTATTTGTTTTTATTTATTTATTAACAAATAAAAAACTATTAATACCCGTAAGGTTGTGAAATCCGGTAATAGAACATGTTTATTGTACACGACTCATCTGAGCTTTGTTTTTTTTTCTAAGTGAAAGCCTTTTATCTCCGACAATTTGATTGTGGGAGGTCATTATTTCATCGTCATGATGGGGGGTTTTCACACTTTCGTTAACCAGTTCTGTCAAGGATTCCAAGTTTACAACTTTAGTATTAGAATAATTTAAAGTAATTCCTTTGACTTTCATCGTAGTCTTACCCTTGAAAGTTCTGTAACCGTAGGTTATGATCGCCCGGGTCCAGTTCACTCGTGAGACAACCCAAGTAATCCCCCAGAGGCAGCATCCAGTCACCCGGTTTACTTTTGAAAATGTGAAAATACCGATAAAGACGTTAGCTTATCGTCCGTGTACCTCCACTGCACCATAGCTACCTCATCGTTTAAAAATGAGAAACGACTCACATCATACATATCTAAGAACATGTATTGTAAAAACTCGCCAGGGTCTTTGATTAGGGAGATGTTTGACCTGTCGGGTCTCTGAGACATCTTACCCCACAAAGCCAGTTTAGCCACAGATCTCTTGGCCGGATTTAAGATGATGCGTGATTCGTCTATCTTGACCCCTTTATTCTCCAGATACTTTTCAACATATTCCCTTTTACCAGACTCATCAACCACCCAGGAGGGATAACCTGAGCTCTCCTGTTTTGTCTTTAGAAACACTTTGATGTCGTCCGCAAACAACTCATTCGTTCGATTGGGGAAATGCTACATTTCAAACACCTTCATCACTTTGTACCCCTTCTCGAGGGCTTTAATCACCTCCACGCTACACCAGGTACCCGTCAGAGCCCTCTCCTTCTCCCCGTGGTCGCAATTTTGCAGTTGCAGGTCTGCGCATGTTCGACATAAAAGAAACACGAGCTTGTTTTTCACCCGATAGGGAAGGACGAGAGCCCATGGCCCCCTAAGGAGGTAGAATTTTTATTCTGACAAGACCAAAGTAATTTCCAACGGCTGAAAATCGCGAAAAATGATGGTGGAATGTCCCACCGGATTGCTCTTTGTCTTGTTCACATACGGATAGAGAGATGTGAAATTGTAGTAATCTATTCTCTCATCGGGTTGAGCTACATAGAGAAGGTGTAAAGCGCTTGTCCGACCACCGAACAAAGCGTCTCGCGGATTCTAGCGTTTGGGAAAGTCAAAGCGATCAAGAAACAGTTTCACATCCTGATTTGATCTTTTCATCTCGTTCCACGCATGTTCCCACATCGTTCTTAAATGCAAGTTGTGGGTCCTTCGTAATACCTGAATTTTTTGTCTCCAAAGGAATGTGATTCCTTACTCAGAGGATGGGTCATGTTTGAAGGATAGCATTTATCACATCCGTGATAAAAACATCCTAAAAACTTCTCACGCTACAGTCTTCAAAGCATCTGTCTACATGGTAGTTTCCGAAATTGACTTCGTCTTAGTTAAGGGCGTGTCGAATGGGAATCTTGTCTCTTTCAGAGATGTACTCTAACCATTAAAGGGCGGGTGTGAAATGATTTCTGTCTGTTGATGTAATTATCTAAAGGCGGGATAGCTAGTGCAGGTAGCTAGCTATAGGTAGGAAGTTGTTTCTGAAAAAAATGTTCAAACAAACTCTCGCGATGGTAATACACTTGAAGGGGTCTACCCCCGTGCTGTTTAGTATTTCACTCCTGAATGCCAGACACCCCATCCTCAGAATACGAACGTCATTCCGTCATGCCGATCTACAAATCCTTAGGCAATCTCTACATTGTACAGATTCTTTACGGTCAAGACACACGTTGCAGTGGAAATCATATTTATGGTGTTTCATATCGTTAAATCCTGCGTAGCAGTAAGGGCATACATAGGAATTTTTTTTCACTCCGTAATAATGATTTTCATGTAGGAACAAGAACAAGGTTGTGTCATGCGATATCTTGCTGTTCAGCGACTGTTTAAAACATGCTATGTCAGCCAGACTGACCGCATCATTTACAGATAATCCCGCATTGTGTTGCAATTGTCTCGCGAATTGTTTGATTTCAAAATAATTTTTGTTCAATAATCGGGAAACGCATAAGGCAAAACAGAGGTTATTTGTTTTGAAAAACATACAGGTGTTTCATCTTTTTCTGAACAATGTCAGAGTTGAACAAGTGAGATAGCTTATTACGTCCTCCACCACGGGCGTGTGTATGGTTGCAAAGTTTCGTCGGAAAGTATTTCAAATTTACTCTGAACACCATTTTCAATCATCCTTAGAATTGATTCTAAATCTACAACCCCGTTCCTTACCTGAATGGGGGATGAAACATTTAGAGTATTACCTTGAATTTCGACGTGAACAACGTCATGCAGGCCCACTTCCTCATTAGCGACATTGAGCATTTGATTTGAGTTCTAGTACATAATTGTAAAACTCTGCAAAACTGTCAACATTTCCTAACGACGCAAAGTTTACCCGCCTTCTAATTTTTGTGGTATTGAATCTTTCAAGACGATTGATAACGATATTCGGATCTATGCCACACCCCATTTGATCGTCACTGTCGGACGAAAGGTTAATAGAATCATCCAAAGGGAAATGATTTGGGTTACTTGTTTTATTATCGTGAACAGAACTGCTTGACATAATGTGCGAAGCCTGACTTAAATTTCCCAGTTTATCATTTAATCTCGATAGACCTTCAATCAGATCAGAGAAAAAATCTCGAGTTGTGTCATACACTTCGCTATTGTCGGGAGATGATACAGAATCTATATGAGAATTGTGATCGCAGGGGTGCGCCAAGATTCATTGAGTTGATTCACCGCTTCTAACAGGAAGGGGTTTATTGCGGTAACCGGATCTTGTTTGTTCAGCTCATTTTGCAATCTTGATAGATTTTGGTTTAGTTCGTTGAAGATGTCGTGTTGAACTTCTGATTGGTTTTCTGAGTTAATGACTGAGCGTGATAGCTGTGTAATTGGGTTATGTTACTGAGATAAAGATAAACTTTGATTAAGATTATTCACAGCTTCTAACAGGAAAGGTTTCAGAGCCGTGCACGTATCGTTTAATGTAGCAAATAAAACACCTCAGGATTTCTTGACCTAATGTCGGGAGATGATACAACGTCTATATCGGGATTGTGTTCACAGGGTTGAGGCAATCTTCGGTTAAGCTCGTTCGCATCTGTTACAAATGAGGCTTCTTAGCATCACTGTTGAGCAGATTCACACGGGTTTTAAAAGTGGAAAAAGCGGATGCGATATTGTTACTTGATCCGTCCGTAGTCATATTTCCACGGCTCTTGACAGATATCGGAAGTCATAGAGATGATCCAAAGTTTCGTTTAAACTTATATAAATTGTTGCCAGATATAAATTATTAAAAAAATAAAATAAAATAAAATAAATAAATTAAAAATAAATAAATAAATATATATATATATATATATATATATATATATATATATATATATATATATATATATATTTGTAGATCACCAGGAAGCATGCGCTACATAAGACTTATAAGAATATTTCTTACATTACTTACGATCAAAAGTGTATTAAAAGATAGATAAACACGCATTGACTTCATTTCTAACGCTATACTTTACCTATTTTCTAATAAATGTAGTAAAACACAGTTTTCTTACCTTGAGAGTATTCCATTTTGCTAGGGATTTCTCCAAAAAAGAGACTCTTTCAAAATTAACTTCCAATTCGACCAAGCAGTTGCTTAAATGCAGTCAATTTATGCTAAATATTCGAGAATCATCTTTTGAAAATCTTTCAATTTAAAGACGATCTGACAATCTTTTTCAGCAGATTCTTCCTCAATCGCACAACATCTGATAATGTAAATTACGGTGAGACATTTTTCAGACAGACTGAATGTTTGCAGCAATTAGCAAGGTTTCCGCGTTAGATTAAAAATCTCGTCGTATTCTTCTTTGCAATCCCAATATCTAAATTTAATATAAGTATACATACAATCAAAATGTTTTTTGAAAGTATGCTGTTCAGAGGCATCCGCAAAACTCAACGCCGGCTCGCTGTAAATGATTTCATGAAATCATTTTCTTCATGATAATAGAACCCGAAATAGCAGCTGTTTAGACAAACGCGTGCCTGTGTCTTTCAAGCGCAATCGTCTTTTAGCCAGAGTCAGTTTCATCTTTTTGGGAGGATCGGACGCCATGATTATTATGGCAATCTTCTAACCCTAACCACCGCACAAACACTGATCCTTTAAATCCGTCGGCCTACAGGGCCTGTTGAATGAATGGGTGGAGACTTATGACGTTGCATACTCTGATTTGCTCGATCGTATGTATCTCGGTCACCTGATTGGTCGCCTTTTTTAAAAGATGTTACTGAATCATTGCATGTAATAAGTGATTGAATCGTAAATAAAAGTCTAAAAATCTCTGATCAAGTCTCTCTCTCTCTCTCTCTCTCTTTCTCCACATACACAACATGAAATGAGATCCTTGTTTACACAAATACATATGGCACAGTTTTGGGGGGAGAAAATGAGTAACAGATGTCGAAAGGGACATCTATATTTTGCTGAATCAGGGTCTGACTGAAGGTCTGGGGACTAGGTCAGGACCTTTTGACCCCGACTAGGCTTCCCATTACATACAATGTTTATATATACACATGCAGTTACACGTGGCACAGCGTTGGGATGTGAGAATGGATAACAGAGGGCGGGAAAATACACTAGGCGGGACTTCCGGTGAAAATGCACGCTTTTGATTGGTCGAGGGAGGGCCGTCCATGGGGCGTGGCTTGATGTGGCACGATCTGATTGGTCAAGAGGACCTGTCAAAACTAGTTTGATAAAATGCCCCCTATCTCTCTCTCTCTCTCTAGGATTATGAAAGGTAAGTCCATGAGGGAGGATGAACTCCCATGGAATTTTATTTGACCCTTTGGGACATTTTACCTACAGATTATTTGAATTGAGGGTGACATTAGGCAGCAGGCAATTTTAAATCATTTGAAAAGTTTGACAGACTTCCACACCGTTTTAGATTAGGTATAGTTTCATCACAAAAAAATGTGACTGAACAGACCAATAACCCGTTTAAACCTGAACCCTATCCAGACAAATGTCAACAGTTCTGAAGGATGTGATTCACCCAGATCAAGCTTGCACCATTTCAGGAAGGAAGAACACAGACATATCAAGATATAGGCAGTAAAATTCTTTTAAATGGGCACCTCACAAAGATGATCAGAGTTCACCCTGGCGTCCGCCAATGGTTTGTTTGTAATCTCCACTGGAGCAGATCAGGATTAATGGCTCAGAGGACTAGACTTGCCTGGCAAACTCACAGCGGCCTGTGCTTTGTATATGGATAAAATTGGGTAGGAATGGTAGGGACACATTCCTACCAATATCCAGCGACTACCGTTTTGTTCATAGCATTACTTTTGATGCCTTCTCTAGGACGAGTCCAGTTTTTACTAACCCATGTCGCTAACATGATTGGCATTGCAATTTCTTGCTAAGAGGATGTGGTTTTAAAAAGCGCCAAAGCTCTTCTTAATTGCTAATGTGTAGAGTCAACAAGAATGGTAATAAGTGTAATCAACAAAGCAAAGAGTGCTTTGGTTCATTGTTAATATGGCAGCATCAGTGTCATTTTGTCAGTTGACCGAAACAAGTTCAAATAGAGGAGAAGCATGTAGCGAGGCAGGGGCACAAGTAAAGTTAAATAATGAATGAATGATTGGACTAAAAACCTTAAAAACCATAAATGGCGTTGTTTAGATGTTCTGACAGGAAAGCCAACTGTGCTGTGCAGTTTAAGTTCTGGTTAACATTGTGGTTAGATGTCGATCATACAGTTTAAACCAGAAGTTTACATACCTTTTTTCCTCAAAATGTAACAATGGTCAGTTTAATTTTAGTTTCCACAGGACCACAGGCCATGTCTCCAAACATTAATCTGGCTTTGTTTCTTTTGGAGTAATTGCTTCTTCCTGGCCTTTCAGCTCATGTTGATACAGTACTCATTTCACTGTGGATAATGACACACTCTTGGAAGCTTCTGATGGGTTTATTGGCAACATTTAAGTTAATTAGAGACACGCCTGTGGATGTATTTTAAGGCAAACATGAAAAACACTGCTTCTTTGTGTGACATCATGGCAAAATTGAAAGAAATCAGCCAAGATATCAGAAAGAGAATTGTGGACTTGCACAAGTCTGGCTCATCCTTGGGTGTAATGTCCAGATGCCCGAAAGTGCATCGTTCATCTATGCAAGTATAAACAAGGGGAATGTCCAGCCATCATACCGCTCACCCAGAGATGAACGTGCTTTGGTCTGAAAAGTGCATATTAACCTAAGAACAAAAGCAAAAGACCTTGTGAAGATGCTGGCTGAAATTGGTAAAGACATGACATCATCATTTGGGCTGTCCCAAATTGTTTAAAGGCTTAGTAATCTTAGTGTATTTAAGCCTTTGACATTGAAGAAAGTAATAAATTGTCTTAAACTCCTGTACATTTTACCCCTGCAAGCATCTGACCCTGATTGGCACCTGACAGAATACCTCCCCTAACATGCACACGGTAGACCCGGAAGATGTTTAGAGAGCTTTAATGGAGCAAGGACAGTTACTGGGACGACAAACAAGTACTGTTCGGAGTAACACTCTCGTTAGAATCCTTGGCAAGCCAACAGTCTGAACAGTAGGCTCAGTAAGCTCAACTCGTGGCCAGTGTAAACCAAAGCTACGGATACCTATATAGAAGCACTAGAACAGGGCTTTATTAGACCATCCACATCCTCCAGCTTCTGAGTCCTTAATCCCATCACCAAACACTACCCCTATCCACTTCCATTAGTTCCAGTGGCTTTAGAACAGGGAATGACTGCTTTCGTGACCACTAGGGGGCATGAGAATATAGTGATGCCTTTCGGATTATCAATAGTCTGCATCAACGAAGTCCTTCGGGACATGTTGGGTAAATTTGTATTTGGAGGACATTCTAGTTGATTCATCAGACAGAGACATACATATCAGTCATGTGTGTGCTGTGTTATGTCTTTTGGACACAAATGTGAATTTCATCTACAAATGTCATTTTTAGGATATATTATTAGTGCCCAAAGGATCATCATGGACGACCAGAAGGTTGATGCAGTTCTTAAGTGACCCACTCCTTCCTCGATTAACAAGTTACAGCGATTTCTAGGTTTTGCTTATGTTTATCTGAGGTTTATTCGCAATTTCAGTATTGTCGCCATATCCTCCATCAGATGGGAAATTGAGGCCTTGGAGGAATCACTGTCTCCATGTTTAGCTTGTTTTTTCTGCTTTCTATCACTTTCTAGCGCTTTTCGGCGTAACTGCTTTAAGATTGTGTTTACAGTCCACAGGTCTATCAAAAAGACAAAACAAAAAGCGGAATACTCCTACAACAACGTTTATTTCGGTGCCCAAGTCAACTGCAAGCGGTACATTTGTACTTTATTATGGCTGTTGCTGGGCTTTTTGAGTGTGAGAAGTGTGGCATGTTTAGTCTAGACCCTTTTTCCACCGCTAGTGATAATGATAGCATTTGTACTAAATGCGAGTTAGTTCGCTCTCTCGTGGAAAAGGTGGACCAGTTAGAGGTGTGCATCATGGGGTTACTGAAGGATAGAGAGCACGAGTCACTAGTAGCAGCCCCGGATGCCTTAGGGAGAGCTAGCATCCCCCCCACTCCAGCATTAGAGCCCTCACAGCAGGGCGAATGGGTGACGTCTCGGCGGCATAGCCGGAAAGCTAAGGCTAATGCTAGCGCAAAGGCCGAAGTTAGCCCACCGGAACACCACGCTCCCCCACCCCCAATTCGCGTGTCAAATAGGTTTGCCCCGCTCAGCGAAACACCCGCTAAAAAGCCTGTTCAAAGTACTCTGGTAATAGGAGACTCAATTGTTCGACACGTGAAAATAGCTAGTCCTTTAGGGGCTCCAGCAGTAACCGTTAGCTATTTACCGGGAGCCAGAGCACCGGACATTAGCGGCAACCTTAAGCAGTTAGCAAACAGGATATATAATGAGGATAGTTATTCATGTAGGGGCCAATGATATTCGTCTGCAGCAGTCAGAAGTTACTAAGGATAATATTAAAGAGGTGGTTAAACTGGCCCAGACGATGTCCGATGCCGTAATTTGCTCTGGTCCCATCCCAATGAGGCTTACAGTTGACTCACAGCGCTGAACCGCTGGATGTCCAAGTGGTGTTCAGAAAATCATGTGGGCTTCTTAGATAATTGGTTAAAGTTTGAGGGCAAGCTTGGTTCTTTAGGTAGGGATGGCGTCTACCCACTTCCACAGCCTGAACTAGAAAAAATTATATCCTCAGCTAATTGTACAACATGTACACTCGACCCGATTCCCTCTAAATTGCTAAAAGAAATTCTCCCAATTATAATCGGACCTCTTTTAACAATTGTAAATTCATCCCTTAGCCTTGGGCATGTACCCCAAACCCTTAAAATAGCAGTTATAAAACCTTTAATCAAGAAACCAAATCTTGATCCTAGCGTATTATCTAATTATAGAACCATCTCAAACTTAACATTCGTATCTAAGATATTAGAAAAAGCTGTGGCCCAACAGCTCTGCTTATACCTGAGTAAAAATGACATGTATGAGAAATTCCAGTCTGGATTTAGACTCAATCACAGCACAGAGACAGCCCTAGTGAAGATTACGAATGATCTCCTTCTTGCCTCTGATCAAGGCTACGTATCTTTATTAGTCCTACTAGACCTTAGTGCAGCCTTTGATACAATAGATCATACTATATTACTAGAAAGATTAGAGAAAATGGTTGGAATTACAGGGAAAGCCCTATCATGGTAACAATCATATCTAACAGGACGCTTTCAATTTGTAAAGATAAAAGATTTATCTTCAAACTACGCAGAAGTAAGATATGGAGTTCCGCAAGGCTCAATTTTAGGACCACTATTATTTACATTATACATGTTACCACTGGGCTCAGTTATAAGCAGACATGGCGTTAATTTCCACTTCTATGCAGATGACACACAGCTCTATATATCAGCCAAACCTGACGATAAATTTAGATTACAGAAAATGGAGGGCTGTGTAAAGGATATAAAACTCTGGATGTCACATAACTTCCTTCTCCTTAACAGTGACAAAACCGAAGTTCTCCTTTTAGGTCCAAAAGACTCTAGAAATAAACTATCAGACTTAATGTTAGACTTGGCTGATTCTTCCATCATTCCTGGTTTAGCAGCTAAAAATCTTGGCGTCACATTCGACTCAGATTTATCATTTGAGCAACATAGCTAATATTCATAGGACAGCCTTAATGCAGCTTAGGAACATTGCCAAACTAGGAAACTCCTCATCTCTACAGGATGCAGAAAAGCTAGTACACGCTTTTTTAAAGGTGCATGTATTTGTCACTGTACAGTGTGGACTGTACAGTGAAATGTGTCCTCCGCATTTAACCCATCTGGTAGTGAACACACACTCACACACACACACGTGTTAGGGGCAGTGAGTACACACACACACCCAGAGCAGCCAGCGCCCGGGGAGCAGAGAGGGTAAAGGGCCTTGCTCAAGGGCCCAACAGTGGCAGCTTGCCGAGCCCGGGAATCGAACCCACAACCTTGTTATCAATATCCCTGCGCTCTAAACGCTGAGCCACCATCCCTACCTCAAGGCTTGATTACTGTAATGTACTTTGAACGTGACTTCAAGACATCTCTGCAAGAGATCAAGGACAAAACTGTAACTGTTTACAACGATGGAGTGAAAGAAGATATTATCGACTATTGGAATTTTCATTGCTCTCTGGACCCCCTTGAGCCGTCTCTGACATGGGTAACATCTTCCGCAAAATCCATCTCCAAGAAATGCCTGAGGAACCGGGGTGAATCTCTCCTCCGCAAAATGATTGAACTGAGAGTCGATGAAGAAACGTGCCTGAGACAGATATCCGCGGGTGACGCTTTATCAAAATTAGACAGAAAAATGGAAGTTGTGCGATCTTCATACTCGAATTGGAACAGTTTAATTTCTGTTGCGGCAAATAGTTCATACCCCTTACACAAATATATGCATCACGTTTTGTCTCATATGTTTGAAATATTGACCGAATATAACTCCGGTCACTTACTATGTATCTTTACCTATGTAACCAACGTGTGTGTTTTGAAAATGTTAAACAAGGAAAATGTTGATGTTGAAAAAACAATTGACTCTTTATCTTTTTTAACGGAACATAATGTAAATATCTTTCATATTGCGAGACTTTTGTAAGAATAAATGTTGATTACACAATCGTTTTTGACCATTATTGCAGAGACACGGCGATATGTCCGAGAGGTTGTTGAATATATATTAGAATCCCTCAAATCCAGGGTCTTATGGAGGGATTGAGAGTTTACAAAGAGCCGTCGTTGAAAAACTAGGTAAAAGGGCAAACGACAACGATGTTAAAAATTGGTTAGCGGCTCAGGATGCGTATACTCTTCACAAATCCATTTCTGTGAAATTGAAGTTTTTGTGAAAGATGTTGATGAACAATGGCAAGCCGATTTAGTGGATATGACGAATGTGTCGGATAGTAACGATGTGTATCAATATTTTATCTAAATATGCTTGGGTATTACGAAACAAGACCGGAGCTGAGGTGAGCAAAGCTTTTGATTCCATTCTAAAGGAAGGGCGAGTTCCGAGAAAACTACAAACCGATCAAGGAAAGGAGTTTTTTTTAACAAAATCTTTCGAGGCTTAATGAAAAAGCACAACATTACTCACTTTGCTACGGGTACAGGACTGAAAGCTTCCGTCTGCGAGCGGTTTAACAAGACGCTCAGGAATAAAATGTGGAAATATTTTATGGCCTTTAATATGAGAAAATACTCTGATGTAGTTCAGGATTTGGTTGACGCCTACAACCACAACTACCACAGCAGTATAAAAATAAAACCCACAGAGGTCAATGAAACAAACTCTTTCAAAGTATTTAAAACCTTGTACGGATTGTTTCCTTCAAGAGCAAAGAAACTACGGTTTAAGTTTAAGGTCTGCGACGTTGTTAGGATTTCACGTTTAAAAAGTCAGTTTGAAAAAGGTTACGAGCAAAACTACACGGATGAATATTTCACAATTTCCGAACAGATACCGAGAGAGCCTCCGGTATACAAACTGCAAGACGCCGATGGTGAAAAGATAGAGGGTACGTTTTATGAACAAGAACTGCAAAAGATTATAGTCGGAAAAGATAAATATTTTAAAATAGAAAAAATATTGGATGAAAAGGTACAAAATGGTAAAAAGATGTGTTTAGTGAAATGGGTGGGGTGGCCCGAAAAATTTAACTCTTGGATTCCGTCCAAGGACATTGTCAAAGTTTAAATCGTTGGGGCGATATCCGAATGAAAATCATAATCGGTGCACCATGGAAGAGAGTGAGTTCTCAATTCATCCATCGACGTTTATCCTAACAATAAGATTTCGAATTACACTACTAAATTTGCTAGACCCATCGAGTTGGTTGGCGATTGGGAGGTGGCACTTACAGAAGTGCAATATCCCCATACATAGTACTCTTTGAGAAATTGGGAAAGTCTATTTTTTGTACGTTATGAACACGGCGTTACCATAGATTATCATACCTGTCAAATGAGCCAGGAGTATTACTGTGACCTGGAAGAATTGGTTAACGAAATAAACAGGGTTTTAAAACTTTTAGGCCTTGAGGTAAGAATTAAATACAACGCCCAGACCAACAAAATCCGTTTGGACACAAAGAAGCCCTATTCCCTAAGTACATACGGAAAACTGGCGCATGTGCTGGGCCTGAAAGAAAAAAAAGAACTCACGCGTGAAAACCCAGAGGCTCCCTATCCTTCCGACATTTACGGGGGATTTTACACAATGTTTGTGTATACAGATATTATTCATTATCAAAGAGTAGGGGATAGTTTTGTACCTTTGTTGAGGTGCGTACATATAAGCAGTAAAAACAACGAAATTGTCACATTAACCTACAACAAGCCACACTACGTACGTGTGAGTAAGAATCTGATAAGTGATATAATCATCGAATTCAAAACTGACCAAGATCTGCATGTTCCTTTTCTCTACGGGAAATTTGTGGCTAAACTTCACTTTAGACCCGCAAAACATTATTTTCGTGATTAAACAATGATTCGCCCAAGGTACGCGGACCCTCAGGTCTACGTGGACTACTATCAGCAGCAAGCGGGACATGGTCTACCGGGGTCCGACCGTGTATGGGTCGGGGTTAGGCGGAATCTTTAAAGCGCTTTTTAGGATGGCCGTTCCTATTATAAAAAGGGGACTCCCTATCGCAAAACCTCATTTAAAATCCGCAGCAAAAGGTATCGTAAGCGATGTGGTGAGTAACATCGTCACAAACAGAACTGAAAAACAGGAGGGATCAGGACTTGCTACGATAGCCTACAAAAACGCTAGGTGGCCTCCTGGAAGGAGGTACGTCATTCCGAATAAAAAACGCAAGATCACGCAAGGTAAAGTCAGAGTAAAAAAGACCAAACGAAGAGGAAACAACCTCATCATCATCATCATCATCATCCGTCAAACAGAGAAAGGTGAACATTTTTTAAAGCCATGGCTTTCCTGCACAGTCTATCGTCAGAATGCACCAAGTCGGAATTAGATATTTTTACGCTACCGTACACCCAAACGAGCATTGAAAAGTACGTTTACATCGAAATACCGCCGCTTTCAGCCGTAACGGATAACGGACCCTTGGAGTTTTTCGTGGCAGGCAATGGTGAAGACTATCTAGACTTGAACAACACTTTTTTACATCTCCGGTGTAAAATCACAAACACAGACGGCACCGACATAGCTAACGATGCTAAGGTCGGAGTAGTTAACTACCCCATAGCGTCTCTCTTTTCTCAAGTAGACGTTATGTTGGGAGATCGTCTCATAAGTCAGTCGAGTAATACGTACTCCTACAGAGCAATTATGGAATTGATTTTAAATTTTAGCAAAACTGCTTTGGAAACGCAATATTCCACGGGGCTATTTTACAAAGACACCGCCGGACATATGGACGTGACGGACCCACAAGGCCGTAACAACGGACTCAGAAACAGAGCCCTTTTTAGTATTCACTCCAATATATTTTTTCAGGATAAACTGTTACTGAACGGTGTTGATTTAAAAATTAAAATGGTTTGAAGTAAAGATGAATTTTGTTTCATGAAAGAAGGAGTCAGGGATTACAATCTTAAATTACTTTCTGCGTCTCTGTTTGTGAAAAAAGTAACGGTGTCTCCGGCTGTAAAGTTGGCACACGCGCAGGCGTTGCTCAACTCCACAGCCAAATACCCGATCGAAAGAGTAAGCATGAAGACCTTCAGTCTACCGGCAGGGAGTCATATATGCACCCAAGAGAATCTATTCCTGGGACCTCTCCCTAAAACCGTCATTTTTGGAATGGTTGACAACGACGCTTTCAGCTGAGTGACGGATAAGAACCCCTTCCATTTTAAACATTACGATACAGAGTTTGTCGCTCTTTATGTTGACGGAACACTGTATCCGGCAAAACCATTTCAGCCTAATTTTGAATCAGGAAACGTCGTATGTGAATTTCATTCGTTAACTTTAGCGTCCGGAAAAGACAAGATTACGCGCGAGGCTACACCCTGATCGCGTTCAATCTGAGTCCCGATGATGACTGCGGACCTATCGTTAATAAAGTCTGGAAATATGAGACTGGAGCTAAGATTTCGAAACCCTCTTCCGAGAACCGTAAACCTAATCGTTTACGGCAGTTTTGATTCGATTCTGGAAATCAATAATCGGCGAAACATTCTCATCGATTATCAGTAAACATGGATACCGGAGAACTTTTGGATGTGATGAGAAGTTGCCCCGCTGTAAAAAAGATATTCAGAGGCGTCTTTGCCTGCGATGAACTACCCGAGAACACCGTGACACAATTTCCTGCGCTTTTCATCGTAAACACTCACCCGAGTTACATGCCAGGGGAACACTGGCTGGCTTTAAGCCTAAATGACGAAACCTCCGGAGAATTTTTGACTCGTACGGAAACCCACCGACTTATGAACTCTTTCCTAAATCTATTTATTCATTTTAAAAAAAGAACTGCTTTAAAATAAGTCACAACTCTAAGCA
The DNA here is from genome assembly GCF_030463535.1 of Salminus brasiliensis. NCBI lineage: Eukaryota > Metazoa > Chordata > Actinopteri > Characiformes > Bryconidae > Salminus > Salminus brasiliensis. The sequence goes on along the minus strand of NC_132902.1, from coordinate 8,179,908 downwards.
AGTTCAAAGGTTTGAATCTGTTTGTTGCGGACAACACTGCATATTCTTTTTATGTCACAGAGCTAAAGGATATTCATTTAATCATATTATGTCTATGTATACCGGTGATTTAAAAAAGAAACGATGCGGTTGTATCTTTCGTCAAACAAATGTATCCTAGAGTAAATAAAACTTGCCTCATGAAATGTGTTCAATGCGCTGACTGCGGTGAAAAATTTAGAATGTAATGCATAGTGAAATAACGCAAGAAACGAGAAAAAAAATCTATGCACCGTTTATTCAAATAAAGAACAACTTACAAGGTTATACAACTTTTTCTCATCATTTATTTATATCAACACGACAATACACGTCATTAAAAATTTAACCAGCTTCACAAAGTAAAACTGGGGGATTTAAAAACAGGTTCAAGGGTACCGTGACTAGATGAGTCAGAATCGCTTCTTTTATGATCCGAGCTGTTTGAAACTACCCGAGAATACAATGACTTGGTTTTCTTCACGTCGGATATTTTACGCCGAACCCCAGCGTTAGAAATGGTTGATAAGGGAATGTTTAAGTCGGCTACGGTTTGTAGCATTTCGGACCATCCTAGGGGTCTCCGGTCATCGGATACTTTTAGAGGCGCAGTTAGATTTTTAACCAAGTCCAACATGTGCGATCCTTTGATCGCTTTACCTTTGAAAATAAACTCTCCATCGTCGTTCCATGAAGCAACGCTGCTAGACTTTGATATTTTCTCCATGATGTAGGAAGCATTTTTTCTGGTTCTGGACGGTACATTATCAACGACCTCTTTGACAATTTCATCTTCGGTCAAACTACCATCCTCTTCCGAACCGGTAACCGTTTTATTTTGAGATTCAAGGGGAAGTGAAAGCGTTAATTGAGCGGTTCTTTCATCCCCTCTTTTGACTAGGTTTAGAAATCTTTGCAAGGTTACGGCGTAAAGTTTTGCCTTTTCATAAGGATTCAAGTCGGTCCTAGTCAGAATATGACGCATCTCTTCATCTATACCGTTTTCTACAGTCTTTCTACCATTTTCTTGACCGCTCAAGTTTTTCGAGTTGGTGGTGAGGTACCAAATAAATGTTTTCGGCAGTTTCCATGTTATTTCTGACGCGATGCTATTAAACTACTAATGAAGGGTGTAGCAACGCTTAACAAAGGTAAAAGAAACCCCCCGGTTTGTTTAATAGACTTTCTTTTAGCTTCCACAGACATTTGTTTATCTGCAAAAAGTTTAATCGATTTTTTCAGTTGCTGATACTGATGAGTCGTTAAAGGAATGCGTCCTCTCAGTAGATTTAGAGCTATTTCGCAGATGGCGAGTATGAGATCCTCAGGGGCGTTACATAATATAAGCTTCCTTTCTCGAGGAGTAGCTTGATATAGAGCCCTTAACACGTGTAAATTTCTCTTGAGTCGGGCAGATGTCATTTCAGTTTTTGTTTTGTTTTTTTCGGTACATACACTACCGGATTCTCCCAGGAAAACAGTCCTGACCTGAGACGAAGTTCTTCTGGCGTTGATGCTTTCAAGTCTACAAATAAATATCCGTAAGGCCTAGAGGTAGCGTCCTGGAAACTTTCTAAAAAGTACTTGCTGTTACCCGGATACATTTGACGCGCCAGCACGCTAATCTGTAACTTGTCCCTAGGATTTTTAAAAAGAACCATGTAGTTGGTGTTTAAGTTGATGGTTCTGCTGCTTCTTCCTTGAAAAAACAGATTTTGAACCATATAGATAACGCTCAGATTTCTATGATGAGTATATTTTGTAAAGGCTTTTTCTACTTCCTCATTCTTGCTAGCAGTTTCCATTAAATCGTCAATCACCAATAAATTAGTTTTGTGGGGAGGAAATAGTTCATCATCACATAGGCTGCCAACAGGTATAACACCAAACAATCTGATCTGGAATTTTTGACATGACATTCTTACAATTTTCAAGCAACATTTTGGTAAAAAAAAAGATTTCCCGCTATTGCTGGGACCACAAACGATGCAAGAAAAAGGGAGCTGAAGCCTAGCATCAAACCATTTTTTACCGTCCATTTTTTTTTAAATGTTTTCTTTTATTTTTTATTTGTTGACAAATAAACTCGATTAATACCCATAAGGTAAGGTTGTAAAGTCCGGGAATAGAATGCGTTTATCGTACACGACTCTGAACCTTTTCATCTGAGCTTTGTTTTTCAAGTGAAAGCCTCTTTTATCTCTGACAATTTGATTGTGGGAGGTCATTATTTCATCGTTATGATAGGGGGTTTTCACACTTTTGTCAACCAGTTCTGTCAAGGATTCCAAATTTACAACTTTAGTATTAGCATAGTTTAAAGTAATGCCTTTGACTTTCATCGTAGTCTTACCCTTGAAAGTTCTGTAACCGTAGGTTTTTGGTCCGCCGCTTACAAATTCTACAATATGATCACCCGGGTCCAGTTCACTTGTGAGACAACCCAAGTAATCCCCCAGAGGCGGCATTCAGTCAGCCGGTTTACTTTTGAAGATGACGCTGTCAGTATCTGTGTACAAACACCTCTGTTGCAGACGATCAATAACGCTGTACAGTTCGAGTCTAGCATAGGCCGTAGTGAAAATACCAATAAAGACGTTAGCTTTACCCGGTTAGACTGTTCCGGTTGGCGGCGCGTTAACACGCAGCGGCCACTCTTGGTCCGAGAAATGGTGCTTTTTGTGTCATTGTTTGTGGATATTTACATCCATCTCTGCAAATATGTGCACCGGAACACCAGTGCACATATTCTACCACCGCCAGACCCTGCTTCAGTGGAGAAATCAGCCTAGAAACAATCTTCCGGACGACGTTCTGCAGACGCTACAAGAGCTCAGCCTGCTACAAGACCCAGGCCTGCAGTCCGCGGCGTTTCCTGATGGCGGAGCCCGGCGGAAGTGTCATCGCAAGCGGTGCGAGCGAAAGCGCGGTAAGAGAGCCGGGGTTCGCGCGAGGCTAAAGGCTAGCCCTAGCCGTCCGGCTATACCATCGCTATTCCTCGCAAACGTCTGCTCCCTCGACAATAAACTGGACTGCATTCGACTCCAGCGAGCGACCCAGCGAGAGTTCAGAGACTGCTGTGCTCTAGTCTTTGTGGAATCGTGGCTCAGCGACAGTATTCCAGACAGCGCCATTCAGCTAGACGGGCTAGCCTCGTTCAGAGCGGATAGGAGCGCGGCTCTGTCCGGGAAGACCCGCGGAGGAGGCGTGTGTGTGTACATCAACACGGAATGGTGTAACAATGCTGTGACTGTCGCCAAGCACTGCTCTCCGCTGGTGGAGTTCATCATAGTCAAGTGCAGACCTTTTTATTTAGTACGGGAGTTCTCCGCCGTGCTGATAGCCGCCGTGTACATACCGCCTAGCGCTAGTGCTAATGCTAATGCTAAGGAGGCACTGTGGGAACTGCACGGGGGCATCAGCGATCTGCAGACCAAACATCCAGACGGGCTGTTCATTGTCGCCGGAGATTTCAACCATGCAAATCTCCAGTCAGTCCTCCCTAAATTCCATCAACATGTGGACTTTGCCACGAGAGGAGCGAACGCGCTGGACCTTGTTTACACAAACATCCCCAGCGCGTACCGGGCGGAGCCCCACCTCACGTTCTCGGACCACATGTCTGTGTATCTGACTCCAGCTTACACACCCCTCATCAGACGCTCCAGACCAGTTCAGAAGCAGGTGAGAACCTGGCCGGCAGTCCTTCAGGACTGTTTTGAGTGCACTGCATGGGACATGTTTAGGGAGGCTGCGACAGAAGGCGACTCTGTTAACTTGGAGGAGTACACAGCATCAGTCACTGGCTACATCAGTAAGTGTATTGATGATGTCACTGTCTCCAAGACCATCACCACACGCCCAAATCAGAAGCCGTGGATGACTCCTGAGGTGCGTGCGCTACTGAGGACCCGCGACTCGGCCTTCAGAGTGGGTGACAAGGCGGCCCTAAGGAAAGCAAGAGCCAAATTGTCACGAGCCATCCGAGAGGCAAAGCGCGCACACGCCCAGAGAATTCACAACCACTTTAAGGACACCGGTGACACACGGCGCATGTGGCAGGGCATCCAGGAAATCACAAACTACAGGACAATGCCACCGTCCTGTGACAGTGATGCCTTCCTCCCCGATGCCCTGAACGACTTTTATGCACGGTTTGAGGCACAGAACAACACGTCGGTGAGAAAGACCACACCCAAGCCGGACGAGCAGGTGTTGTGCCTGACTGCAGTGGACGTGAGGAAAACTCTGCTCAGAGTCAACCCACGAAAAGCTGCAGGACCAGACAACATCCCCAGCAGAGTGCTCAGAGAGTGTGCAGACCACTTGACAGATGTTCTCACAGACATCTTCAACGTCTCCCTGCGCAGCTCCACTGTCCCAACGTGCCTCAAGACCACCACCATCGTCCCCGTGCCGAAGAAGTCCACGGTGTCCTGCCTCAATGACTACCGTCCCGTAGCTCTCACGCCCATCATCATGAAGTGCTTCGAGAGGTTAGTCATGAGGAACATCAAGAACCAACTGCCCTCTTCATTGGACCCCCTGCAATTTGCATATCGTCCCAACCGCTCCACGGACGATGCCATCACCACCACCCTTCATCTCTCCCTTACCCACCTGGAGAAGAAGGACACCTACGTCAGAATGCTGTTCATAGACTTCAGTTCGGCATTCATCATCCCACAGAACCTCACGAGGAAGTTAAGCCTGCTGGGCCTCAACACCCCCCTCTGCAACTGGATCCTTGACTTCCTGACAGGAAGGCCCCAGTTAGTCCGGTTCGGGGACAGCAGCTCCAGCACTATCACCATGAACACTGGGGCACCTCAGGGCAGTGTACTGAGTCCTCTGCTGTTCACCCTGCTGACTCATGACTGTGTTGCGAAACACAGTTCTAACAGCATCATAAAGTTCGCCGATGATACAACTGTGCTGGGTCTCATCAGCAAAGGCGACGAGTCAGCATACAGAGAGGAGGTGCAGCAGCTGACAGACTGGTGTACAGTCAACAACCTTCACTGGAATGTAGAGAAGACCAAGGAAATGGTTGTTGACTTCAGGAAATCAAGACCGGACCACTCTCCGCTTAACATCAACGGCTCCTCTGTGGAGATCGTTAAGAGCACCAAGTTCCTTGGTGTCCACCTAGCGGAGAACCTCACCTGGTCCCTGAACACCAGCTCTACAGCCAAGAAAGCCCAACAGCGTCTCTACTTCCTCCGGAAGCTGAGAAAGGCCCGTCTCCCTCCACCCATCCTCACCCTCTTCTATAGGGGAACCATAGAGAGCATCCTAAGCAGCTGCATCACTGCCTGGTTTAGGACCTGCACAGCCTCTGACCGCAAGTCCCTCCAACGCATTGTGAGGACAGCTGAGAAGATCATCGGAGTCTCTCTCCCCTCCGTCATGGACATTTACACCACCCGCTGCATCCGCAAAGCAACCAGCATTGTGGATGACTCCACCCACCCTTCACACAGACTGTTCTCCCTCCTGCCATCAGGAAGAAGGTACCGCAGCATCCGGTCCAACACGACCAGACTCTGCAACAGCTTCTTCCCCCAAGCCATCAGACTCCTCAACACAACTCAACTTCTGAACTGATATCTTTCTGGTACATGTACACTCTCCCTCTCTCTCTCTTTCCAACCATTTATCCCAGATAACATGGGAAGCATTTTTTGCACAAGCATTTGCACTATTAACTTTACTACCTCACTGGACTCTATTTATCGCACATTGCACAACTTGCACACTACAGTCATTATTTATTATCCTCTGTCTGTACTGTGTTGTCTGTCCGCACTTGTTTGTTTGTGTTGCACTTGTGTCTTGTATGCACTGTCTGTTGCACCATGGTCCTGGAGGAACGTTGTTTCGTTTCACTGTGTGCTCTGTATGTAGTTGAAATGACAATAAACCCACTTGACTTGACTTGACTTTAAGAAACCTATCATCTGCGTACCTCCACGGCACCATAGCTACCTCATCGTTTAAAAATGAGAAATGATTCACGTCGTACATATCTGAGAACATGTATTGTAAAAACTCGCTAGGGTCTTTGATTAGGGAAGTGTTTGACCTGTGGGGTCTCTGACACATCTTACCCCACAAAGAATTCAGAGCCAGTTTAGCCACAGATCTCATTGGCCGGATTTACGGCGATGCGAGATTCATCTAGCTTGACCCCTTCATTCTCCAGATACTTTTCAACGTATTCCCTTTTACCGAACTCATCAACCGCCCAGGAGGGATAACCTGAGCTCTCCTGTTTCGTCTTAAGAAACATTTTGATGTAGTCTGCAAACAACTCTGTCTGATTGGGGAAATGCCAGATTTCAAACACCTTCATCACTCTGTACCCCTTCTCGAGGGCTTTCATCACCTCCACGCTACACCAGGTACCTGTCAGAGCCCTCTCCTCCTCCCCGTGGTTGCAACTTTTCAGTTGCAGGTTTGCGCATGTTCGACATAAAGGAAACACAAGCTTGTTTTACACCCGATAGTGAAGGACGGGAGCCCATAACCCCCTAGGAGGCAGAATTTTTATTCTGACGAGACCAAAGTAATTTTCCAAAGGTTTAAAATTGCGAAAGATGATGGTGGGGTGTCCCACCGGATAGCTCTTTGTCTTATCTACAGGTAGAGAGATGTGAAATCATAGTAATCTATTCTCTCACCTGGTTGAGCTACGTAGTGAAGGTGTACAGCGTTTGTCCGACCGCCGAAAAAGCGTCTCGCGGGTTCAAACGTTCTGGAAAGTCAAAGCGATCAAGAAACCGTTTCACATCCTGATTTGATCTTTTCATCTCGTTCCACACATGTTCCCACATTGTTGTTACATGCAATTTGTGGGTGCTTCGTAATACCTGAATTTTTTCCAAACTCTGTTGGCGAATGTCACCAAAGGAATGTGATTCCTTACTCAGAGGATGGGTCATGTTTAAAGGATAGCATTTATCACATCCGTGATAAAACATCCTAAAAACTCGAAAGCTTTTCTGACGCTACAGTCTTCAAAGTATCCGTCTACATAGTAGTTTCCGAACTTGACTTCGCCTTCGTTAAGGGCGTGTCGAATGGGAATCTTGTCTCTTCAGAGATGTACTCTAACCATTGAATGGCAGGTGTGGAAAACGATTTCTGTCTGTTGATGTAATTATCTAAAAGCGGGATAGCTAGTGTGTTTTCAGGAAGAAAGTTGGTTCTGAAAATTTTCAAACAAACGCTCGTGATGGTAATACACTTGAAGGCGTCTACCCCTGTGCTGTTTAGTATTTCACTCCTGAATGCCAGACACCCCATCCTCAGAATACGAACGTCATTTTCACAGTATTCAGCCATCTCTTTCCTAAAGTCAAACACCTTTCCTGCGAGTGTGCTGTACCAATCAAAAAATTCACCTCTCTCTTTGCTCATCATGGTGTCTACACCGTAGAACTCTGGTTGAGGATAAAGCCCTACGTAGTTTTGACTTTCAAGGGTATTCCAGAAATGTGGAAAATAACCTTTCTTTTCCGACGTGAACCCCATAGCCTTTGGAATTGCGCTGAGTCTCATAGGAAGAAAAGAAAGGCTGTCTGTATCTCTGATTACAGTTTTCATTTTCAAAACACAAGATTTTACCGCCTTGTGCTATGATTCTAAGAGTGATTCCTTCCTTTACCAAATGGTTCAACAAAATGTAGGAATCATACCCCCGGGCATTGTGCGCTATGAAAGTATAGCCTTTGTATTTCTTCCTGCGAAACCGGTTAAAAAATGCCGCTACACATTCAACGCCTTCCGCAGACCACACATTACCTTTAAAATCCATGCAACATACATAATTTGCCAAATGAAACCCTGTCTTCTGGTTTGTCTCTAAATCATAAAAGATGTACTTTTCATCCGCCCACTCTATTTTTAACGGTTCCATAACACATTCGTGCTCAATTTCAGAATTAACTTTGACGCCGCAGTATTTACAGAGACTTTTTTATGACAATGATGCTTTTTGGATCCTTTAATTCTATCTTGCGAAGTGTTGCACTCAGGACAGTAGTACCTTAAATTACACGGTGGGCAACTTCTACCTTCTTGAGATTTGTTTTGCGTAGCAATATGCCGATCTACAAATCCTTAGGCAATCTTTATATTGCACAGATTCTTTAGGATGACCGCGACATTCACCGTCAAGACAAACATTGCAATGGAAATCACAATTATGATGATTCATATTGTTAAATCCTGCATAGCAGTAAGGGCATACGTAGGACGTGCCTAATAGAGCTTTGAGGTTTTTCACACTGTAATAATGATTTTCATGTAGGAACAAGAACAAGATTTTGTCATGCGGCATCTTGCTGTTTTGAAAATAAGAGTACCCGTTTTTGTTTCCGTCACAGGACATCACTACAATTTTACAGTTCAGCAGCTGTTCAAAATGCGCTATGTCAGCCAGACTGACTGAATCATTTACAGATTATCCTGCATTGTGTTGCAATTGTGTCGCGAGTTGTTTGATTTCAGAATCATTTTTGTCAGGGTTCAATAATTGGGAAACGCATAAGGCAAAACATAGGTTATCTTTGTTTTGAAAAACATACAAGTGTTTCATCTTTTTCTGAACAGTGTCCGAGTTGAACAAGTGTGATAGCTCCACCACGGGGTGCATGTACGATTCGAATCACCAGTTGCAAAGTTTCGAAATTTACTCAAATTTACTCTGAACAGCGTTTTCAATCATCTTTAGAATTGATTCTAAATCTACAACCCCGTTTCTTACCTGAACAGGGGATGAAACATTCAGAGTATTACCTTGAATTTCAACGTGAACAACGTCACGCGGGCCCACTTCCTCATTAGCGACAGTGAGCATTTGATTTATGAGTTCTAGTACATAATTGTAAAACTCTGCAAAACTGTCAACATTTCCTAACGATGCAAAGTTTACCCGCCTTCTAATTTCTGTGGTATGGAATCTTTTAAGACGATTGATTACAATATTCGGATCTATGCCATATCCCATTTGATCATCGTCACTGTCGGACAAAAGGTTAATAGAATCTTCCAAAGGGAAATTACTTGGGTTATGTGTTGGGTTACTTGTTTCATTATCGTGAACAGAACTGTTTGACGAAATGTGTGATGCCTGACTTAAATTTTCCAGATTATCATTTAATCTCGATAGACTTTCAATCAGATCAGAGAAAAAATCTTGAGGAGTTGGGTCATACGCTTCACTATTGTCGGAAGATGATACAGAATCTATATGAGAATTGTGATCGCAGGGTTGCGACAAAGATTCATTGAGTCGATTCACCGCTTCTAACAGGAAAGGGTTTATTGCGGTAATCGGATCTTGTTCGTTCAGCACATTTTGCAATCTTGACAGACTTTGGTTTAGTTCATTAAAGACGTCGTGTTGAACGTCTGATGGGTTTTCTGAGTTAACGACTGAGTGTGACAACTGTGTAATTGGGTTATGTTCCTGAGATAAAGATACACTTTGATTAAGATTATTCACAGCTTCTAAGAGGAAAGGGTTCAGAGCCGCGCACGTACATCCTGAGGTGTTTCATTCGCTACATTAATGTCGGGAGATGATACAGAGTCTATATCGGGATTGTGTTCACAGGGTTGAGCCAATCTTTGGTTAAGCTCGTTTATAGCATCTGTTAAAAATGGGGTGATGTTAGGCTTCTTAGCATCAATGTTTAGAGGATCACCGTTGGGGCGTGAGACATGACTAAACAGAGTATTACAATGAGTAATAAGAAGATTCACACGGGTTTTAAATGTGGAAAAAGCGGATGCAATATCGCTACTTGACCCGTGCGTAGTCATAAACTCCAGTCGTCGATGAGATATTTCCACCGCTCTTGACAGATATCGGAAGTCGTAGAGATGATCCAATGTTTCGTCCCGATATAAATTGACGCCGGAATCTGAAACAATCAAATAAAATGAATAAAAATTCATAATAATTAAAACAAATAAATAAATGTGTGTATATATATATATATATATATATATATACATAAATTACTCAAAATCTACACACCGAATGGATGGGTGTCGGAGAAGCGGTCTGCAGATCCTTCATCTATTTGAGGTCCTATTAAAGGTATTAAATATGTAATTAAGTAAAGAAATATAAATAATTTTCTGACAAAATAAATGTGTTTAACATCACTTACTTGGAGAAGTTGGTTGATAGAGTTGATCGGATTGGTTGTCAAAATCTGAAAGCGAGGGATCGTATAAATAAGTATAACGTGTATTTAAATAATGTATTTACTTTAAATGAAATATAATTAACTGACCGGATGGTGTGTTAGATCTCTGATCGCTATTTTCCTCTAGAAAATCACTCTTCAGATTTGTAACCTAAACAAATAATACAGTAAGTAAATGCATTCATTCTAGAAAACTGGATGAAAAAAACATTGCTGTATTCAATTGACTTACTCAGTGGATTGTATTGTTGAACAAATATAACGTCATCAGATTGTTCATACGAATCCTGATCTATGAATAAAATATATAATTTTATGTCACAAGGTTATATCGCACAGAATACTAGTCATCATCATTTTAGCTAAAAAGTTACTTACTTGATGCGTTTGACAATGTTCTTCCGGAAGCTGATCAAAAAAAAAAAAAAAAAAAAAAAAAAAAAAAAACTATTACAAACTATGCGCATCTTCATTTGTGTTTAAAATTACTTCATAATTCACATTTGTAGATCACCAGGAAGCATGCAATACATATAACTTTAAAATATTACTTACATTACTTATGATCAAAAGTGTATTAAACCTTAAGAAGATAGATAAAAACATGCGTTGACTTAATTTCTAACGTTATACTTTACCTATTTTCTAATAAATGCATCGTATGTAGAAAAAAAAACGTTTTCTTACCTTGAGAGTATTCCATTTTGCTGAGGATTTCTCCAAAAAGAGAGACGCTTTCAAAATGAACTTCCAATTCGACCAAGCTGTTGCTTAAATGCAGTTTTGAAACAAAGGGGGTTGGGATAGTGGTCGTAAAAGGTAATACCCCCAATTTCCTAAGGGGCCATCAGGCAAGGAATCGGTGCCGCATAGTTTTGTCTTCAAGAGTTTTAAGGAATGAAATATGCAATGGTCGATTTTATACATATGTGACCGTGTAAAGAATTATTACAAAAATAAATAATAAAAAAAAAAAGATTCCGAAGTCGCTCTTGTTTTCTATGTTTTTTCACTATTGAATGCGCAGTCAATTTTTGCAAAATATTCGAGAATCATCTTTTGAAAATCTTTCCATGTAAAGACAATCTGAAAGTCTTTCATCAGATTCTTCCTCAAACGCGCAACATCTGATCATGTAAATTACGGTGAGACATACTTCAAACTTTTCTTCACTCCTTTTCGGACAGAGACTGAATGTTCGCAGTGACTTGCAAGGTTTCCATGTTAGATTAAAAATCTCGTCGTATTCTTCTTTGCAATCCGAATATCTAAATTTAATATAAGTATACATACAACCAAAATGTCTTTTAAAAGTATGCCATTCATCGCGTTGCAAGGAAAAAAGTTCAGAGGCATCCGCAAAACTTGATGTCGGCCCGCTGTCCAAGATCAACGCATCATTTTCTTCATGATAATAGACCCCGAAATAATAGCCGTTAGACAAACGCCAGGCATAAATTGTGTCTGTGTCTTTCAAGCGCAATCATTGCGTGTAATATGTAAATGACTCGTAAATAAAAGTCTATAGATCTCTGATCAACTCTCTCTCCGTCTCTCTCACGTGGCACAGGATGGGTTTGGCAATGGGTAACAGATGTCCGAAGGGATATCTATATTTTGCTGAATCAGGGTCTAGGTTCGTTCGGACTTTTTGACCCCGGCTAGGCTTCCCTTGTTTACACACACACACACACGGGCACAGGGGTGGGGTGGGGTGTTTGAGTAACAGATGAGTTACTCATGAGTCAGATAATGAATCAGGGTCTAGGTTCGTTCAGACCTTTTGACCCCGGCTAGGCATTGGTATGTGAGAATGGATAACAGACCTGTCAAATAAGTTTGATGAAAAGTGCCCAGCTATCCCATTGGACGGCAACACAATAGGCGGGACTTCCGGAAGGAGGGATATCCAGAAGGCGGGACTTCCGGTGAAAATGCACGCTTTTGATTGGTCGAACGGAGGGACATGCAGGGGGCGTGGCTTGATGACGTGGCATGATCTGATTGGTCGAGACGACCTGTCAAAACTAGTTTGATGAAAAGTGCCTCATATATCTCTCTCTGCGATGGTTTGAATCATACCTGCAGGGACGCTCATACCAGGTAAGATGGCAGGGAGACACGTCCACTCCTTGTAGTCTCTCCACTGGTGTTCCACAAGGCTCGGTTCTTGGTACTCTTCTTTTCGCACTCTACACTAGCTCTCTTGGTGAAGTGATATCCTCACATGGATTCTCTTACCACTGTTACGCCGATGACAGTCAACTCATGCTCTCTTTCCCACCGTCTGACAGGTTTCTGCCCGCATCTCAGCATGCCTCGCTGACAACTCTTCTTGGATGGCGGCTCACCACCTCAAACTCAACCCCAGCAAGATGGAGCTGCTGGACCTAAAAATTATCTTGCCATCTCTTTTGAGAACTCACTGGTCACTCCTTCTACAGAAGTTCGAAGCCTTGGTGTAGTCATGGATGATCAGTTATCATTCTCAAGTCATGTTGCAAACGTAACTCGGTCCTGCAGATTTCTCCTGTACAACATCCAGAGAATTCGACCCTTCCTCTCTAGAGAGGCCACCCAAGTGCTTGTTTAGTCTCTCGTCACTTCCAGACGTGACTACAACTCTCTTCTGGCTTCAATGGGTTGTCTTCAATGTCCCTAAATTCAGCCATGTCACTCCACTGCTGTGTTCTTTTCACTGGCTTCCTGTAGCTGCCCACATCAGATTCAAAACCCTGACGCTGGCCTACAAAGCCAAGAATGGCAAACAAAGCCAAACTTGATGGCAATGGTCAAAAGACCCCTTCGCGCTTCAAGTACGGCTCGGCTCAACCAGCCATCCCTCCGTGAAAGACAGGCTTGTCCTGGCACCAAAGTGGTGGAACGAACTTCCCCTGGGTGTCCGAAAGGCCGAGTCGCTCGCTGCCTTCAAATGCAGACTGAAGACCCACCTCTTCAGAGAATACTTGGACGAATAGAGTACCATGGTCACCTTATTGTCTTGTGTTTAGTAATGTCTAAGCTTAAAGGTATTTTTGAACTATTAGTCTACTCCAACTAGCTAAGGTTTTCTTGGGTAAATAGCAAAGCACTTTGTAAGGCGCTCTGGATAAGAGCGTCTGCTAAATGTCGTAAATGTAAATGGTCTGTTCTGTGGAGCGGCGTTACTTTCTGAAGCCCGAATCATTTTTGGGGCCTGTCCTTTCGACGAGCCATTAAAATGTCTTAAAGGTTTAAAAAAGGGAAAGACTCCGGGAGAGGATAGACTCCCCGTAGAATTTTATTTGACCTTTTTGGACATTTTAGCAACAGACGTTCTGACTGTTTTTAATGAGTTTGAAAAGTTTGACCGACTTCCAGACAGTTTTAGATTAGTGACAGTTACTTTACTTTTTAAGAAAGGCGACAAGACAGACCTGAGAAACTGGAGACCTATTACCCTTTTAAATGTAGACTGTAAACTTTTTAGTAAACTTTTATCAAGACGCATGTCGCCGGTTTTAGAGGACGTGATCCACCTGCCAGGAAGGCAGGTCTCAGACAGCCTAGTGTTGGTCCAGGACTCCATCTGTTTTGCGAGGTACAGAAAAATTCGGCTCATAGTTCTAAATTTAGACTTTGAAAAAGCCTTTGATCGGGTTTTGCACCAGTACCTGTTCCAGGTACCTGTTCCAGGTACTGCAAAAAATGGGTTTCCCCGGGAGGTTTTTAAAGTGGGTGGGTCTGCTTTACACAGAAATAAGCAGTAAAATCCTGGTAAATGGGCACCTCACAAAGGCGATCAGAGTTCACTCTTGCGTCCGCCAAGGGTGTTCGTTATTTCTGTTACTGTGCATGGCACGCATTAAGCCACTGGTGCAGATCTTGAGAAAGGACAAATGGATCAAAGGACTGGACTTGCCAGGCGGACTGACGGCGACCTGTACTTTGTACATGGACGACATTCCGCTTTTATGTTCCGACTTTTTAGCGGTCCAAAGAGCACTGGACTTGACTGACTGGTATGGAAGGGCTTTGGGCGCTAATCTTAATAGAAGCAAATCCGAGGCCCAGCTCTTTTCACCGTGGAGTAACATATGAGCAGACCTGGATCTGGATTTTAAAGACGAAGAGCGTGGCGGACGGGGCAACTAGACTCACACGTTAGGGAAAATCAGGCAGTAGTTGGGATTTTGGGGACTAAGACAGTTGACAATAGAATGCAGAGTTTTAATAAGAAAAGTGTCACCTGGAGAAGGAGGACACTACCCCTAATTATGTACTATTCTTTATCTGTATTGTGTTGAATTGTCTGTCTGCAAAGCAGTGTATCCAAACATGACTGATGTGGTGAATGATCTTTACTGCACAATGTTCTATGACCCGACAAATACCAACACTGAGTATGATGCAACATGGACACCAAACATGCAAGACTCCAGCATTCTCCTCACAACAGGAGACATCTTCATCGGTCCTCAAAGAGTGGCAGCTGCAGCTGAACTAGACCCCAAAACTGCTCAATGGTACAATGTAAACAACGCAGCTCCCCATGTTTCCCTAATGATTGCACAAGATAGCCAACCTCAAGACCTAGGACCGATGAAGGTATGTAGGGAAGTTAATTGGGTTAAAACTGACAACAAATACATTGACAGGTCAGCAGATGGTTCCTAATACAGGATCATTGTAGAATCAGTTGATAGAACCATAGCAGAAAGTTTTTGTTGACTGAACAATCACCCAAGAGCAGGCCAAAGCCAGACAAGTTATGGACCGCTTATGACACCGATATAGGCCTAGTAACATCTGGAGGTGAAGTCCAAATTCAAGTAAAAACCGAATGCCCACCTGCCGTACCAACAATGGGAATAACCAACTATAGAGGGTTTGTTAAAAGCAGGGGTTTTAGTCAAAACCAAAATGCCATGTAATACACCAAGTGGATGCAGAGACACCGGTAGTACCTGACCCTACACACTACTTTCCAACATTCCACCCGACACAGAGTGGTATACAGTCATTGACTGACCTACGCTCAGTATTTCCCATTGCATGAAAAAATTTAACTGATTTGCATTCACTTATGGACAGTTAACAATCAGCAGTCTACCACAGGGGTTAAATGAATCTCTATTGGTGTTTAACCGAATACTTGTGATGGACCAGGCTGACAAATGTAACTAGTACTGTTCTGCAGTACTGTGAGGATATCTTGATTTGTGCCCAAAATAGAGACCAATGCGAGGCAGACTCAATAACAGTCCCAACAGCGCTAGTAGAGAAAGGCCACAAGGTAAGCAAAACAAGTTACAATTCTGTCAGAAAAAAGTAGAGTACTTGGGCAGAAGACTAAAAGGAGGACAAAGAGCCATCACCACAGCGGCACAGAACGCACCTAGACCTACAGCGGAAAAATGCTAACGGAAGTGCTAACCTTTCTGGGCATGGCAGGCTACAGTAGACAATGGATCTGTGATTTTGCTTTGAAAACATCCCCTTTGCGAAGGTTCATTCGTGCAGCTGGTCAGCAAAACCTGAAGGGACAGTTAGATTGGGATGAGGAAGCACTCCAAGCCTTTGACTGTGGTACTAACTTCCACCTTTCTGAAACCTAGCGAAAACATGTATAGTGATCCTTTACCAGATGCTTTACAAATTTTATTTGTTGACAGTTCTTGCTTTAAAGGCCCAGGTGGTAATGACACATGGGACGGCCATATCTAAACTGTTGGAGGCCATTCAGATTCCTTCAAAACTAGCTATAGTCAAATGTGCAGGATATAAGACACTTCTGTAATCACTAGGGGAAACAATTTTGCTGATCAACAGGCTAAGGAAGCAGCATTCTCCACCCTACAGTGCCCCGTAGGTCTGTTTGGCAGGAAATATATCCTATATTCCTGATGACCAACAAGCCTACATAGCTGATCTCACTAGCTTAAAAGAAGCGCAGTACAGCGATAGTGTATTGGAAAAATTGCATGGAGAAAAAGGGGTGCCATGTGTATTTATGTCCTAAGGTACAGTCCCAATGGACTGTTTTTGGCCCCGTGTAAACTGCTCCCAACACTAATTTCGGACACACATGCCCCAGCCCATAAACAAAGAAAAGACATTTTAAAGGATATCAAAAGAGACTGGTGGTCACCTTATTTAGTCCCAACTGTAAATCATTTTTTTGTCCAACTGTGCAGTCTGTATTGCCTACAATTACAGAAAATCATTCACAGCAGCCTTAGGATACATTCCCGCTCCAGATGGTCCATTCAGACATGATGGATTATGTGGACATGGGATCTGAAGTCAGAAAATGTAGGTACATCATGATCATTGACGTCTTCAGTCGATGCGCTGAAGCCACCGCCACACGTCATGCCTCAGCTGCAGCATTTGCTAAATTTTTACTGAGAGATGTGATTCCTAGATTTGGAATTCCAGACAAGATCAGCTCAGAAAATGGGCCTCATTTTGTCAACTCTACCATTCACTACCTCACTTACGAGTGAAACCGTGACTGGGATGCGTTTAACACCCCCCAGAGCCAAGGTCTTGTAGAACGATACAATGGTATGTTAAAGGACAAAATAGCAAAGATTATGGATAGTGGAGACAAGATTAACTGGTAAGATGCTTTGCCTTTAGCTTTGATGGCTATGTGGACGCCTCATGAAATGATGACTGGTCGACCTATGCCAGTCCCGTACCTTAGAGTCAGATGGATGACAACATAGACAAGTGTGACCCATTCTTGCTCACATGGCCAGCTACACCACTGCCATCTAAGATCATAACTTCTGATCAAACTTACCCACTTTGTTTTTCTTCTACTCTCAGTAATACTAGGATGGCCCAGCAGTCGGTACAATGCAGTAGGAGGAAAAATCATTGTTAAGTCTAATCGCACCTTTGTTGCCAAGACTAACTTCATGCTGGATTTCACTGAGGGCACTCTCCCTATTGCAGACATTTTTTGGGTGTGCGATGACACAGGACTTATACAGACCATCCCACCCAACTGGTATGGTTGTTGTGCTCCTGTAGCACTAATGGGTAGTGTTATCTATTTGATTCATCCTCTTTAGTTAATCCAATTGCAGCCCAGACGGCCAGCCCTACAACAAACATTCAGGAACAGTACCATATCACCTATTCCATATCCATTCTATCTGGAAACCCAGTCATATCACTAGAATATTTTTCATGGGCAAAAGTTAGTTATACAATTGCTTATGGGTTAACTAACAGCATTTCTTAAATTATACTATTGACTCTTTGCAAGGAAACAACTGTGTGACATTGAGAAGCTGTATCACTCAAAAAGATTAGTAATTGATGCACGCAAGGCCTATATAGCAGGTATCTGTGTAATGTTTGGCAACCATTGCTGTACCTACATCCACCCTGAGGGGAATGTAGATAACCTAACAAGTATACTGAACATATTGACTAAGCGTTGTGATCAATACCTAGCCAGTATTGATCCACAGGATATCTCCTGGTGGGCCTGGAAGGAATCGCAGTATTGGCAGACCAAGCTGCCTCAAATTCTAGTTACTATAATTTAGTATTCCAAACTGTTCCAACACACCCTAGTGTCATTAAAATTGTTCTTTTCACTTATGTCTGCACAGTATCTCTCTCCTTGTATTTTAAAGGCACATTTTAGAAACAGTCTAATGCCAATGTCTCAATTCAGATCACAAATGTTTGGATGTCTTACGTATCCTTCACTGCCTGTTCCCTGACTAAAGATAATAGTGTCGTTTGTGCCAAGGGACGTTCGCACTCCTGATTTGGCCCGTCCCCTTTAACTCTTCTGACTGTGACAATAATCCTTGATGTCTCATCTAGTGACCTGTGCCTGTTTTGGTGTTTGATGTATAAGGGTAATTCTCTGTATTACAATTCTAAATAACCAAACCAGTTGTTACTGGGAACCAAACCAATTTGCTAGCCTTCTGGATCAATACCATTGTTTGCCCTGATTGTTTTTATGCCCCGATTGGCACAGGTCCCCAGCTGAACAACTTTACTGGCCATTGTGAAAGAATTGGGTGATACGACAGCGTTGGATATAAGCAGAGTCAAAAAGTACATAGGTATCTGGGAAAGGGACCTTTCCCTGGACATAAACAGATACAACCTATATGCATTGAACCTAAAAAAATATGCGTAGGGGTAACTATCAAGATGAGGATGGCATAAAAGACACAAGCAGAGTCAGACTGTCTTAGACTGCTTTGAGGAAGTGCTGGCTGTCTCAGGCTAACGCATTATGTTACATAGAGCCTTAGTCTTTATATCCTTTGTACACTATAAAAGTATATAAAAATAAAGGTTGTACTTTGCCTTTCTATTGACTATGGAGCTGGATTCTTTAATGCATCATATGCATAATGCATTATAATTAAAAGCTAGTAGATATAAAGCTAGTAAAATGGCCGTCAGGCAGCATGGCCAGGAGGAGAAAGAGAAGGAAAGGGAGGAGGAAGAAAGCACTTCCTCCCTGATCACGGTGCCGGAGGGCAACGTGGCCTCCAGTGGGAGTGGATCTGATGGCTCGCTCCCCAATGCTCAAGTAGGGAAGAGATCCTTGGGGTCTCCCTTGTCTGAACTGGCAGAGAAGAAACAGAGGGCAACACAGGATCCAGGCAGTTCCTCCTCGGAAAGTCTGGATCATCCGATGAATCCCCCAATGAGGTGTCTTTTCTGCACTTGCAGCTAAAGACATCTACTCCCAGGATCCTACAAGAGCATCGCTCTGTAGGCCTGGAGGCTGGAGACACCGGCCAACCTCCTAATCCCAGAACAGTGGGGGTAAAAGAGGAGCAGGTGTCACAGGAAATCATGTGATTTTAAAATGCCTTTTTAATCTTTTATTTATGTAGTCTGTTTTTATTTTCATGGTCTTTTAATTTCTTACCTGTCTTTTAAAACCTTACACTGCTCATGGCTCTCATCATTTCAACCATCAATGTTAGGAGTGTGAGAGCCTCCACTAGAGCAGAGAGTGTCTTGTCCCTTTTAAAAGATTTAAAGTCTGATGTGTTCTTACTGCAAGAGTGTGCTTTACCGTTCCTGAAGACCTACAGAGATTGGGAGCAGAGCTGGGCTGCCTTTTACGGAAGTGCATTTTCCTGCCAGATTAAAAAGACACCGTCCAATCGGATGGCTGGGGCACTTTATCAAACTTATTTCACAGGTCCCTTCCTACATCTGTCTCATTTTCTCCCCCCAAGCCTCTCTTCATAAGGTTTAATACACTTTTGATCGTAAGTAATGCAAGTAATATTTTAAAGTCTTAAGTAGCGCATGCTTCCTGGTGATCTACAAATGAGAATGATAAAGTAATTTTTAACAGAAATTAAGATAAGAATAGTTTGTAACCTCTTTTTCTTTATCAGCTTCTGAAAGAACATCAAACATATCAAATAAAGGCAAACAATCAAAGTAAATTTTTAACTAAAATGATAATGCTTAGTATTCTGCGTGATAACCTTGTGATATAAAATGTATATTTTATTTATAGATCAGGAATTGTATGAACAATGTGAAGACGTTATCTTTGCTGTATTTAATTGACTTACTCAGTGGATTGTATTTTTGAACAATGTTTTTCATCCTATGAAACTGAGAGTTTTCAGAATGAATGCATGTATTAATTATTTAGGTTACAAATCTGAAGTTATTTTTGAGAGGAATAGTGATCGGAGATCTAATACACCATCCGTTCAGTAAATATTTCATTTCAATACGTTATATTTATTTATACGATCCCTCGCTTTCAGATTTCGAAAATCCCATCAGTTGTATCAACCAACTTCTCCAAGTGATTTTAAAGACATTTTGTTATGTAATTAAGTAAATTAATATAAATAATTTTCTATTTAATACCTTTAATAGGACCTCAAATAGATGAAGGATCTGCAGACCGCTTCTCCGACACCCATCCATTCGGTGAGTAGATTTAGTAATTTACTCTGGTACTTTTTTTTTTTTTTACTCTGACACATTTATTTGATAGTTTCAGATTCCGGCGAAGATTTATATCGGGTCGAAACATTGGATCAACTCTACGACTTCCGATATCTGTCAAGAGCCATGGAAATATCTCATCGGTGACTGAAGCTTATGACTATGCACGGATCAAGTAACAATATCGCATCTGCTTTTTCCACTTTTAAAACCCGTGTGAATCTGCTCAATACTCACTGTAATACTCTGTTTAGTCGTGTCTCAGAATTGCCCCAACAGTGATCCTCTAAACAGTGATGCCAAGAAGCCTAACATCACCCCATGTTTAACAGATGCTATAAACAAGCTTAACCAAAGATTGGCTCAACTCTGAACACAATCCTGATCTAGACTCTATCATCTCCCAACAATAATGTAGCGAATGAAACACCTCAGGATTTTTTGACCGAACTAAACCGATGTCTGTCAAGATTGCAAAATACTCTGAATAAACACTATACGTGCATGCCTCCGAACCCATTCCTGTTAGAAGCTGTGAATAATCTTAATCAAAGTGTATCTTTATCTCAGGAACATAACCCAATTACACAGTTGTAACGGTCAGTCATTAACTCAGAAAACCCATCAGAAGTTCAACACGAGGTCTTCAAATAAACTTACCTAAGTCTGTCAAGATTGCTAAATGCACTGAACAAACAACAACCGGTTACCGCGATAAACCCCTTCTTGTTAGAAGCGGTGAAAACTCAATAAATCTTTGGCGCACCCCTGCGATCACAATCCTCATTGAGATTCAGTATTATCTCCTGACAATAGCAAGGCATATGACAACTACTCAGGATTTTTTCGCTTATCTGACTTAGTCTATCGAGATTAAAAGATAATCCGGTAAATTTAAGTCAGGCATCACACATTTTGTCAAACAGCTCTGTTCACGATAATAAAACAAGTAACCCAACACAGAACCAAAAACATTTCCCTTTGGAAGATTCTATTAACCTTTCACCAGACAATGAAAATCAAATGGGATATGGTGTAGATCTGAATATCGTTATCAATCGTTTTGAAAGATTCAATACCACAGAAATTAGAAGGCGGATAAACTTTGCATTGTTAATAAATGTTGACAGAGATTTTAGCAGAGTTTTACAATTATGTACTAGAACTCATAAATCAAATGCTCAATGTCGCTAATTAGGATGTGGGCCCGCGTCACGTCAAAAGGGGTTGTGGATTTCGAATCAATTTGAGTAGAATCGAGTCAATTTGAAATACTTTCCGATGAAACTTTGCAGCTGGTGATTCGAATCGTATACGCTCCTCGTGGTGGAGAACGTAATAAGCCATCACACTTGTTCAACTCTGACATCGTTCAGAAAAAGGTGACACACCTGTATGTTTTTCAAAACAAAGATAACCTGTGTTTTGCCTTATGCATTTCCTGATTATTGAACCCTGACAAAAGTGATTTTGAAATCAAACAACTTGCGACACAATTGCAACACAATGCAGGATTATATGTAAATGATGCGGTCAGTCTGGCTGATGTAGCGTGTTTTGAACTGCCACTTTTTACGGAGTGAAAAATGCTCTATTAGGCACGCCCTACACATGCCCTTACTGCTACGCCGGATTTAACAATATGAAACATCATGTGATTACTTTGCAATGTGTAAGACACAGTAAATGCCCCGGTCATCCTAAAGAATCTGTACAATGCAAAGATCACCTAAGGATTTGTAGATCGGCATATTGCTACGAAAAACATAAATCTGAAGAAGGTAGAAGTTGCTCACCGTGTGATTTAAGGAACTACTGTCCTGAGTGTAACACTACGCAAGATCAAATTAAATGATCCTGTAGTGTATATACATTGGCTCTGCGGGTATTTATAGATCTAAAGGAATGGTATGGAGTTGAGAGACAATATGGTGAGGCCCATGGGTTAGCCTTAAATGGGAGAGCATGAACCATTCCCAGGCCTAATTTGGTAAAGCCATACATGAACTGAACATAGTATGTGTGACAATTGATTTACACCCCTCATGGAGCTAAACAGTGACATCCTATATATGGAAAAATAGTGCAACAATACATGACCTGTAGAAGGGTATAAAATGGGAGATGCTCCTCTGTCTAGGGAGAGAGAGCAGAGGGGCACGGAGAATTGGCAGGCTCTCTCCACACTGTACTTTTGAATAAAATGTTTCATCATTGCAATTGAAAGACAGTGGTCACGAGTCTCCTTTCAGGAAGAAGTCCTCCAAGAACACCACGACAATCCAAAAAGCATCGGTGTCGTCAAAAAAAAATAAAAATAAAAGTGTCTAAACACTGCGGCGTCAAAGTTAATTCTGAAATTAAGCACAAATGAGTTATGGAACCATTAAGAGCAGGCGGATGAAAAGTACATATGTTATGATTTTGAGTCCAATCAACAGACAGGTTACCACGTAGCAAAGTATACAT
This sequence comes from Salminus brasiliensis, assembly GCF_030463535.1. Taxonomy (NCBI): domain Eukaryota; kingdom Metazoa; phylum Chordata; class Actinopteri; order Characiformes; family Bryconidae; genus Salminus; species Salminus brasiliensis. The sequence goes on along the minus strand of NC_132902.1, from coordinate 8,157,241 downwards.
GTTGCATCGATTTGCATAGCAGCATTTTTTAACCAGTTGAACCATTTGGTAAAGGAGGGAATCACTCCTAGAATCATAGCACAAAGTGGTAAAATCTTGTGTTTTGAAGATAGGTTGTAGATGAATCTCATAGTTTTTCTTTTCTTCCTATGAGACGGAGCACGATTCCAAAGGCTATGGGGTTCATATCGGAAAGTTTATTTTCTGCATTTCTGGAATACCCTTGAAAATCAAAACTACGTAGGGCCTTATCCTCAACCAGAGTTGTACGGTGTAGATACCATGATGAGCAAAGAGAGATTAATTTTTTGAGTGGTACGGCACACTCGCAGGAAAGGTGTTTGACTTTAGAAAAGAGATGGCAGAATACTGTGAAAATGACGTTTGCATTCTGAGGATGGGGTGTCTGGCATTCAGGAGTGAAATACTAAACAGCACGGGGGTAGACCCCTCCAAGTGTATTACCATCACAAGCGTTTGTTTGAAAATTTTCAGAACCAGCTTCCTGCCTGAAAACACACTAGCTATCCCGCCTTTAGATAATTACATCAACATGCAGAAATTGTTTGACACCCGCGATTCAATGGTTAGAGTACTTATCTTAGAGTGTAGTGTGAGAAAAGCTTTCGAGTTCTCTTTGTTTGGCGGTCGAACAAATGCTTTACACCTTCACTACGTAGCTCAACCAGGTGAGAATAGATTACTACAATTTCACATCTCTATCCGTACGTGAACAAGACAAAGAGCTATCCGGTGGGACATCCCACCATCTTTCGCGATTTTCAGCCGTTGGAAAATTACTTTGGTCTCGTCAGAATAAAAATTCTTCCTCCTAGGGGGTTATGGGCTCCCGTCCTTCCCTATCGGGTGAAAAACAAGCTTGTGTTTATGTCGAACATCCTGCAACAGCACAGTTGCGACCACAGAGAGAAGACCTGGTGTAGCGTGGAGGTGATGAAAGACCTCGAAAAGGGCTCTAGAGTGATGGTCTTTGAAATCTGGCATTTCCCCCAATCGGACGCATTTACATCTAAATGTTTCTTAAGACGAAACAGGAGAGCTCAGGTTATCCCTCCTGGGTGGTTGATGTCTGGTAAAAGGGAATACGTTGAAAAGTATTTGGAGAATGAAGGGGTCAAGCTAGACGAATCTTACTTCCGTAAATCTGGCCAAGAGATCTGTGGCTAAACTGGCTTTGAATTCTTTGTGGGGTAAGATGTGTCAGAGACCCCACAGGTCAAACACTTCCCTAATCAAAGACCCTAGCGAGTTTTTACAGTACATGTTCTCAGATATGTACGACGTGAATCATTTCTCATTTTTAAACGACGAGGTAGCTATGGTGCAGTGGAGGTACGCGGATGATAGGTTTCTGAAACCAGGTAAAGTTAACGGCTAGATCTATATTTTCACTACGGCCTACACTAGACTCGAACTGTATGGTGTGATTGACCGACTGCAACAGAGGTGTTTGTACACAGATACCGACAGCATCATCTTCAAAAGTAAACCGGGAGACTGGATGCCGCCTCTGGGGGATTACTTGGGTTGTCTCACGAGTGGACCCAGGCGATCATATTGTAGAATTTGTAAGCGGTGGACCAAAAACCTACAGTTAAAAGATATTCAAGGGTAAAACTACAAAATTCAATGAAATCCTATGAAAGTCAAAGGCATTACTTTAACTATGCTATTATTATTATTATTATTAAGTTTTAATGCTAGGCTTCAGCTTCGTTTTTCTTGCATTGTGTGCGGTCCTAGCAATGACGGGAAATCTTATCAAAATGTTACTTAAATTGTAAGAACGTCGTGTCAAAAATTCCCGATCAGATTGTTTGGTGTTACACCTGTTGGCAGCCTATGGACAATGATCTTATGAAAAATATAAACGTTCGATTTGTTCAAGTAATACCCGAATCCTTGTGTGACAATGAACTATTAAAAAAAATGGTGATTGACGATTTAATGGAAACGACTAGCAAAAATGAGGAAGTAGAAAAAGCCTTAACAAAATATACTCATCATAGAAATCTGAACATTATCCATCTAGTTCAAAATCTGTTTTTTCAAGGGGGAAGCAGCAGAACCAATTAATTGTCAAATGTATCCTGGTAACGGCAAGTACTTTTTAGAAAGTTTCCAGGACGCTACCGCTAGGCTGTGCGGATATTTATTTGTAGACTTGAAACGGATAACAGGTAACAGATGTTGGAAGGGACCGATAAAATATTTTGATGGATCAGGGTATGATTGAGGGTCTGGGGTATAGGTTAGGAACTTTTGACACCTACTAGGCTTCTCTTCCAATCGGCCGAAGGAGGGGCATTCAGGGGGCGTGACTTGATGCAAGATCTGATTGGTCAAAACTAGTTTGATGAAAAGTGGCCCCTATATCTCTCTTCACACTACAATAGAGCTGATGGTGTTGCCGTTTTAATCAAAAACCCTCACATCTTGGTGAAGAGCTGCTGCTGCACTGTGGTGAAAGACGGACGGGCTCTTTTAATTAATCTGAATTTTTTTGGAAAAGATTAACTTAGTGTATGGTTTTAACAACAAAAATGACCGGTATAAACTTTTAGAAGACCTGCAGCCCCACATGCTGGGGAGGGTGCCTTTAGTGGTGGAAGGGGATTTTAATTGTGTTTTATCTAGAAAAGATAGAAAAAGAGTAGGGGAGGATTTTAAATTAGTCGACTGCTTCAGAAAAATACATCCAGAGGAGGAGGGCTTCACCTGGTTCAGTGGCGACTGCGCCCGAGCCTCCCGCATCGACTATATTTTTTACAAGAGACTGCCCGCCGACTGATGCAACATTGACCCCCCTCTGTTTTTCTGATCAACACTTACTGTCATGCACCCCGAGTAGAGAGAGACGACGCATGATGTAAAAAAGACTACAAAGATATTTTAACCTTTTAAACAAAGGCATTGATTTTAGTGTCGAAATAAAAAGTTAAAAGGGAAATGTTTGTTTTAAACGAGATAAAAAGTAAAGGAACAATTTTAAGAAGCAAAGAACAAGGTGAAAATGCACATGTTACTAAATTTTATCTAGGGGGGGGAGAGGTTACAAAAATAACAAGAGAGGGAGGAAACAGACTTTTAGCAACGAACATCCTGACTGTTTTTAATGAATTTGAAAAGTTGGACCGACTTCCAGACAGTTTTAGATTAGGGAGGGTTATTTTACTTTTTAAGAAAGGAGACAAGACCGACTTAAAGAACTGGAGACCGATATCTCTTTTAAATATGGACTGTAAACTTTTTAGTAAAATTTTATCCAGATGTATGTCACCATGCAAAACATCAGCAGTAAAATCCTGGTAGAGAGGGCTGGAGAGAGCAGTGTTTTATTTCCTGTGGGGGTCCAAGTGGGAGAGACTAAGGAGGGCTGTGGTGAAGAAGAGAAAGTAAAACTGAGGGAAAGGGCTCCCAGACGCCCACCTGTTTTTAGGAAGCAAGTTCGAATATTTTGTGTAAAGCAGTGAAGAACCCCTCCAGAGACCGTCGCAATGGCAAAGTTCTGGATGGAGTCGTACTTGTGCAGTATAAAGATTTTACATCTGGATTTAAGAACACCCATTTCGTTTAACCAGCCTAAAGAATACAATTTTATTAGAAAGTTTTTAAGAAAATATGATTTAGAAAAGGAAGATGTCACCGTTTTAATGCAAAATCTCTCCTCTCGTGCAGGACCGGGAAGAGGTGAGCCCAGTTCCCGACCTCACACCAAGTAAGGCCAAGAGGGTTTGGAGGAACGCAGCCCACCCCGCTCTTCAGAACAAGCACAAGGATCTGTCATGGATGGCGGCTCATGAGATCCTCCCGGTCAGGGCCGTGATGCACTCCCGGGGAATGGCGTCCAACCCCACATGCCCACGGCCTGGGTGTGGCGTACCTTAGACCGTGCGGCGTGTGATCTGGGAGTACAGTGTGGTGAGGGACCTGTGGGCCATAACCGGTCCCATGCAATGTCCAAGCCTGCCAGCAGGGGAGGTCCAGCCATCAGTTTACAGCAGCGCTAAAGAGGCTGCATTTTGCTATAGAGCAAGAAGCTAATTCCTGCATTTGAGTACTGTTCAAACCAGTACCTTTTCAGGTTAGGCTAACCTGACTTTCTTTTATCTAGCGGACATTGATACTACACACAGTAGCAATCTGCCAGGTGAAGCCCCCTATGATTATCTTTTAGATAAGGTATTAGGTTTACCTACAACTTAATTATATTAACTAAGGCAAACAATTGCCTTTCCCAAAAAAATTGATGAAAATTAAATGATTTTATAGTTTTTGTTGTGCAGCTAGGAAAACTTCTATAGGACTCCTCCAAGGAAACTCCTACTGTTCAGGAAACAGCTGTACAAATGTTCTTGCATTTTCAGCATCAAGCTAGTTCAGAACTAGAAACATTGCTTAATGAGTTTAGCTCTGAGGTTGAAAGCCTCAGACACAACCTTAAACTAACTATGGACACACTGAATGAGTTGCTCATTGAAAGTGAACATAAAGCAGGCTTATCAGAAACTGCCCAGACATTAGTAACAGAACTCTGGTTACTCCAAACCATTCTAGCCTAGCAACTGAGGAAAGTCTAAACCCCTCAGCATCCTAGAGATAGATCATCCTAGGGATGATGTTACCTCTGTGGCACAGCTCTTTAAGGACCATGCTCAGTCCTTCAGTCTTACTGCCAGGTTATGTGTCACCAGCTCTTCATCTGAGTATCCCAATGACTCTTCGGAAGCTGATGCTGCAGTCTCTACAGAAAACAAGTTTAAGAGTAGATGCCTCCTCTGCATGCTCTTGCTTTGAGTCTGAAGACTCCGCTTATTCCACTCTAGGTTCTGCATCCTCTCTTCAACATGGGGAGAAATGCAAAACTCACCCTTTTTCTTTTCCCCTCATCAGGTGTACTCTTTCTTTTCCCCTCATCAGGTGTACAATGTCCAGTACAAAGACATCCCACTAGGCAAAGCAGCTAGCAGTCCTTGCATGAATGAGCATCATTCCACTTCTCAGCACACTTGCTGGCAAAGTGACAATGCTTCCGCTTTTCCCTCAGGTAGAAGGGAACAAACATTTCTCACCTTGAGATGCGAAAAGGCTTGTTGTCGCCTCCTATTGACCGACGTCTGGTCACCTAAGTAATAAGAACCTAGATCCTTCCAACAGCGAACAGGTACTAGAACCTGCCCCTTGCTTCAGACAGTAAGATGCCTTAGCCAAGGACATCGAACAGTTTGACCTCTTAAGGGCAGACTACAATATTGAAGACTACTTCAGGGAAGTTGAGTGTAGCCTCTCTGACTTGCCCAACGCAATTCAGCGAGAGAAGATTAAGCTATGTGGAAAACAACCTCTAGGTCTGTCCCTGCATTCATAGAATCACAACCATTGTCAGTTTGAGACAGTTACTCAGCTACGCAAAGCGCTAGTTAAAGGGTTTTTTCTTTTTACTGATGAAACAGTAGCAACAATCTCAGCCATCAAAGTCAAACATGAATGTACTCCACACCCTAGAGATTACTGTAACCGTTTAAAGAAAGCATTTTTCCATGGCAGAAATGGATCTGGTCTTACAGAAGACCAAGCTTTTAAATCACTCTTTTTGCACAATCTTCAACCTTCTGTGCAAACCCATGTTACACTCTTGGCATGCCAAGGTAAGATTTCCATGTGAGATCAAAAGGACCACGCAGACGATTTGGGAAACTGTGGTACGCCCAAGCAAGCCTGAAGAACACTGAAGTCTGACACTTCCCTTTCAGAGTTTCCTCTTGAGGACATCCCTCACCACACCTCAAGTCACAGAGACAGAGCAAGGAAGTGGAAAGAGCAGAACAAGTCGTAGGGGGATAGCTATCGACACAGCCAGAGTGATGACCCGTACCTCCAGTCAAATAGAATGCAAAAGCCCAGGCACAATCCTGAGCCTGAACGGAGTTCCCTTTGGGATAGCGTGGCAGACATTAAAGGCATAATCTCACTTCTTTCACCTTCGTCAAATGACCGAGAATCAGTTAGTAGCTCTCCAGCCCGATTGAGGGGGGAGGTAGAACTAACAAACCTATGCACATTGTTAGGTACATGTTGTACATCAGGCCATGGGCATGTAACTAATTTTCCTTTAGTCTCTTACTTTTAAAAGGAAGATGTTTCTCAGCATCATCTTCCAAACACATTTCCCAATGTGCAAGAGATAATTAAAAAAAAGGGGGGGGTGAACCTGCTGTTGCCTTCCAAACTTCATAACCATTTAATTTCCTTTGTACACATGAAATGTGTACATCAAAATGATGGTTTTTTTTTTCTCTCCAAGTTTGAAAGACCGATTTGTGTCTTTGGTCGCTTGCTAGAGCTTGTGCGGGTGGGTGTGGTTTGTGACCTTGGTCTTACACACCAGAGAGGAGATTGTACGGATCCCTGGTGTTTGTCGCATGAGTCTTGAGACTCTGTCTGTCTGGCTGGCTCTGGGACTCTGGGATTTATCAAGTCATTAAGGTAAGTACAATCTTTCTCTCATTTGCTGTTTTTAGTGTTTATCTGTTTATTTGTATTTATTGTTTTAAGAGTTTTATTGGCCACCAGATGCCTCCAGGCATGTCGATTGTTCGTGCCGGCATGCGGAGGCACCATAGCATGTGCCTATTTTGAGAGGAAAATGTAAAGCTCTTGGGGATGTCTAGGTTGGACTTTTCCAGGAAGCTTATCCAGAAAACTCACGGTTTTAAACCCACCGATCTGAACTGCCTGTTGACTCTGCCTGGAAACAAAGGTTTTGACATTAGCTTCTGCTCGGCTTCCCTGTTAAAAGATTTTTGGACGAGGCTAGAAACTGTTAAGGACCAGCTCTCCATGTTCAGGGTGGAGAAACTTGGACAATTTCCACAAGGTGGTGATGGTCAGAATGTTTAATGAAACTGTGACTGGAGAGAACATTGTGACATGGCTGGCTAGATTTTGCACCATCAAAAGCCCACCTGTCAAGGTTTTGGATGAGGACGGCATTTGGAACTGCTGGTGGAGAGTTCCCATTAAACAATGGGAAGACCCGAGCAGTTACCTAGGCCTGAGACAAATACAGTCTATGATCGTTTTGGGTGAAAACCGGGGCTACATTTATCATCAAGGGATGCCCAAACTCTGCTGCAAGTTTGGGCATCTAGTTGAAGCATGCCAAGAAATCGTTTGTGGGAAGTGTTGAGAAATTGGGCACATTTTTGGGGAATGTCCCAATGGCAGATGGTGCAATCTTTGTGGATAATCTAAAATCATCTTTATAGAGATTGCCCAAAATCTTTTGCCAACAAGCTAAAAGCAAGCAAAATGGCCACCAGGCAGCATGGCCAGGAGGAAAAGGAGAAGGAAAGGGATCAGGAGGGGGCGGTCCCTGGGGTTTTGGCCAGAGATTTATATCCCTAGCCAGCACCAGGGATTGGCCAAGAAAGAGGGCGGGGCTAATGTCCAAGCAGAGTAACAGCAGGAACTGGAGGCCACCCCCTCCCAGTTAAAAAAGGAGGGGACATCTACGATCCTTCGAGAGCATTGCTCTGGCCTGGAGGCTGGAGACACCAGCCAACCTCCAAACCCCAGAACAGTGGGGGGTAAAAGAGGAGCAGATGTCATAAGAACTCATGTGATTTTAAAATGCCTTTTTAATTTTTTATTAAAGTAGTCTTTGTTTTTATTTTCATGGTCTTTTAATTTCTTACCTGTCTTTTAAAACAGGTTAGGAGTGTGAGAGCCTCCACTAGAGCAGAGAATATCTTGTCCCTTTTAAAAGATAAAGTCTGATGTGTTTTTACTACAAGAGTGTGCACTACCGTTCCTGAAGACGTAAAGAGATTGGTAGCAGCGCTGGGCTGCCGGTCCCTCTCTCTGGAGCGGTTCACACTACAATAGAGCTGACTGTGTTGCAATTTTAATTAAAAACCCTCACATCTTGGTGAAGGGCAGCACGGTGGTGAGAGATGGATGGGCTCTTTTAGCAAATCTGACTTTTTTAGGAAGGGATTTTAACATTATTAACGTGTATGGTTTTAACGACAAAAACGACCGGTATAAACTTTTAGAAAACCTGCAGCCCCACATGCTGGGGAGGGTGCCTTTAGTGGTGGGAGGGGATTTGAATTGTGTTTTATCAAGGAAAGACAGGAAAAGAGTAGAGGAGGATTTTGAATTAGACAAAACATCAGTTTTATTGCAGGGTTTAGTTAAAGATTTTAACTAATTCTGCAGCCAGAATTATCATCTGGCAAGATCAAGAGATCTCCCCTTCAGCATATAAAGAGATTTTGGACAATTTCATGCTCTCAACTGTAGGAACTGTCCCTTCCTGTTCCAACATGACTGCACACTGGTGCACAAAGCAAGATCCATAAAGACATGGATAAGTCCTGACCTCAACCTGATAAAACACCTTTGGGATGAATTAGAGCGGAGACTGAACCAGGCCTTCTCGTCAAACACACACACACACACACACACACACACACACACACACACACACACACACACACACCCACACACACACACCTTGTGGAAAGCTTTCCCAGCAGAGTTGAAGCTGTTATAGCTGCAAAGGGTAGCCCAATATCATAATATGCCTATAGATTAAGAATGGGAGGTCACTCAAGTTTATATGCGTGCAAAGGAATACGAGCAAATATTTTAAAGTTTAATTCCGAGCACTATATATTAAATTGATTTTTGAACAGGAAGCTGGAGGAGAAGCTTGCTCCTTCTGCTTCAAGCATTAACCCGGTATTGGAGTACCTTTCGTTTCCTCGTTTTGGTGGGGATGAGTAGTTGCGGTGCGTATTCCGGTTTGCATAGAGTTTGTACTTAGATATATTTGTGCCAACCCTTTTAGAGGAGGAGACAACACAGTGTAGAAAGGTTGATAGAGTTTTAACATGCCTGTCTTGTGCTCAGCTAGGAAAGCAGAGATAAGGGATGTTTTGCTTGCTAAATGAGGGAGCTCATCTTATAACCCAGAAGAAGGGCATGCTATATGCATTCCTCTTTTAGGCTAGGACTCCAGCAGAGGGTCTCACTGCAAACTTCCTGGATGCGACCAGGGATCGCCCGCCAGAGGACAGCAAGGTTTTGGAAGGAGAGAGGTCACTTGGCGAAATGAAGAAGGCCATGCTTTCTTTGAAGTGTGGCATGGCTCCTGGTCCCTTAATGGTCCAGAATTAGAATAAATGGATAGGATGAAAATTGCTTATAAATAGTTTGTGTATTTTGTCTGCTGTGCATGCTGCATGCAGAGGCACCATAGTGTGTGCAGATTTAATTCAAGCTGAGGGACAGCTTCTAGGGATGTCTAGTTTAGTCATCTCCAAAAAGCTTATTTATAAATAAATTAATTAAAATAAAAACAATTCAAAAACCCTCAGTGTCACACCAAAAGACTTTAACTGATTTCTGACTCTGCCTTGTAACAAAGGTTTTGAAGTTAGCTTCTGCTCTGCTTACTTCTAAAAAGATCAGTTTTTCATGTTTTAAGTTGAGAAAATGTCTGACAAGTCCCACGAGTGTGGTTGTCAGAATTTTCAACGAGAAAGTAATGTAAGAGGACGTAGTAATGTGGCTGGCATGGTTAAAAGCCCACCTATAAAAGGTGCTTTAAGAGGATGACATTTGGAACTGCTCGTGTGGAAGATTTGGGAACTTGGCTGAAGTGGGCCAAAAGAATTGTGTAGAAAGTGCACAGAAATTGGACATACTTTATATTTCTGTGGTGAATCCAACCATCTCTACAGAGACTGCCCTAAATCTTTTGCCAACAAGCTTAAGGCAAGGAAAATGGCTGGCAGGACACATGGCTAGGAGGAGAAAGGGAAGGAAGCTGCCCCTAGGGATTCAGGCAGTTCCTCTTTGCAAGGCCTAGATCATCTTCCAGCTAAAGACATCCATGCCCAAGGCACCACATAAGCATCGCTCTGTAGGCCTGGAGACACCGGCCAACCTCTAAACCCCAGAACAAAGGGGGTTAAAGAAGAGCAGGTTTCACAAGATAAAGGTTATATATTTAACCTTTTACCAATGTAGTCCTTTTTATTTTTTTAGATTTTGTATTTTAAATAAAATAGGTCTTAAAACCTACACTGCCCATGGTTCTTACTATTTCAACAATCAAAGCCATAAGTGTGAGAGCCTCCACTAGAACAGAGAGTGTCTTGTCCCTTTTAAAAAGATATAAAGTCATAAAGTCTGCCAGTCTTTTTTACAATAATTATCTAGGGTGGAGGGGGTAACAAAGCTAAAAGAAGGGAGGGAGGAAACTAAACAAAGGATATTTTAAAAAATGTTTTATGAAGAATTATGTAATGAAAAAAGTGTAAAACTATGAGAGAAGGTTTTAAACTTAAGGACAGGATGCTTTAACAGGAAGACATGAGCCTCACATTAAGGGTCCTCTTGGACAATATTTATCTGAATATTTTACATTTTTAATTTAGGCAATACAAAGTGAATACTGTGTACTTTAGTAACTTCTTGGGGGTGGAGGTATACTAGCCACTTTTTTACACCACAAAAGGACAGCAATAACTCATGAATAAAATAAAAGGACAAACAGGCTGACAAGCTACCAGCTGGCCTTCATGTGGTCTCATCAGAAAGAAAACCTCAGCAAAGGTGTGAGGATCTAACAAAAACAGAAGCTACTTTCTTTTTTTTTATGATCTCTCAAATAACTCGAATTAGCTAAGAGAAAGCCTCTAGGGTACTGGTTCCCTATGAAGCAGCTCTCAGAAAGACCAACAGAAAAGAAAAAAAAAGGCAACAAACAAACTGGGTTACTGGCACAATTTGGTTTCTAAAGGCAACGCCCAAGCAAGACAAAGTCCTTATAAAAGAGAGTACCCAGCTGAAATCAATCAAGCTGATTGTCGCTGGGTTTTGAGCACAGCCACCCTCTGGTGATGGGAGGACGGTGGTGCATTTACTTTGAATTGCTTAAATATTTAAATATTTTAAATATTTGTATAAATTCAACAGTAGGTTAATCATGCGCATACGGTGGCAACTTCAGTCGTCATAGACCCCTGTGCACATTGTTTGCCATATAACATTACTGCAGGCCTCCCTACTGGCTTTATATTGCCTAAATTAAACATTTACAATATTAATATGAATTCACAGACACATGTTTTGGCTTGGTCAGTCATGCCAAAGGGTGCATTTATTGCCCAACAGTTGCCATGTACAACAGTTGTACAACTGTTGCCCAACAGTTGCCATGTACATTTGAAACCAGACATTTACATACAGTGTATAACAAGACACAACCTTTTTTTCCTCACTGTATGATCTTAAATCAGACTAAACCTTTCCAGTTTTAAGTCAGTTAGGATTACCATAATGATTTCTATTTACTAAATGCCAGAATAATGAGAGATATGAGGTTTATATCCCTCTCCTTCTACTATGCAATGAAAAAGTATGATAAAATGTCCTAAACCCTGCAATAAGAAATCTATTCTTGCCAAGACAATGGTTTACAACCTTAGGAAGTCCCTCATGTATCAATTGTTTTTTTTTTTTTACAATCTTTAGCTGATGTTGACTTTTTGGTCCTCAACCAGTCCTTTGATGTAAAGTGTCCATGCAGGTGTCTTCAATGTAAAACGGTCAGTGTAAACTTCAGCTGACACACATGGACACACATACATCCAGCCAGACTGTAAGATAACAGAAAAAGAGCTGAATTGGCCCCATCGTACTACAGCCACTGAGGTATGAGTTTTATATATATGAGTATTTATAGGCATCTACTCATACTATCGCCATTTGTTCAAAGGCTTTGCAGAGAAGCAGCCCCATTACACAAGAATTTAGTGTGCCAAAGCATACTCTTTTTTTGTGGGGGGGGGGGTGTTCTGTATTTTTCCACACTGTGATTAATATGAGACAGTGATTTTAGTTTTTATTTTGAACTTTTTTGTGTTACTGTACAAGTTAGGTTAGGGACAATGTGGTTGGTGGTAAAGAGTAGCAATAGCCATTCTTGTGCAGTCCAGTCCGTTCTCTTTGTTATTTACCTTTTTAAAGATGTTTCCTTTTCCACTAGTTCCACTAAAACTCTCACCTTTTACACTAGTGCTTAAGTGGTCTTATTGTGTTATTGTGTTTTTATTGCGTTCCTCAGGCTTGTGGGCCGTACAGCTTGAGTTTTTGAAGGCAGAACTGAAGTCCAAAAAAAGCATCTACACATAACTGTTCTTGTTTTCCAGTTTGTGCTAAACTCAGGTGAAGCACTGCTTGATATGGCATTATCCGTAGAATGGTTGGGACGGAATGCAAACTGGAGTGGGTCAAATGTTGCAGGGAGTCCAGATGTGATGTGTTTTTTGACTAAACCTTCAAGCACTTTAGCATAATTGGAGTAAATGTTATAGTTATCTGTGAGGATGTGTATCAGTCAGCACATACCCTAAGTACACACCCTGGTAAATTGTCAGGACCTGCAGCTTTTTGGGGATTAACCGCGTACCTTGTACAGGTTTGTATTGTAAGCAGGCAGCGTGTACCGTCAGCTTCCAGCAGGGGGCCTGGCCAGCACAGTAGGAAAGCTCGTGGAGCTGGAGCAAAGAACTCCAAGCCCCAGAAGCCCAAGCAGTAATCAATGCTGACCAGACCCACCTGTGTGACACGGTATAAATACACCCAGCCAAGCACAATTCTCTGTCGCACCTTTGTAGAGGGGCGAACGGTAACAGTGGTTTGAAAAAAAAAGTTGTGAACAGTGAAGAAAAGCTGAAGTTAAAAAGAAAGAGTTCAAGCTGTGAATGGTGAAGAAAAGGTTAAGCTAAAAGAAGTTTGTTGTAATCTGTGGTGAAAAGGGAAAACTAGGAAAAAAGTTTTTGAGTTGAAAAAGGTTTAGCTTGTTTTTTGTTTGAGTACACATCACTCCTGGTGTTTCCTTTGTTTGTTTTCCCGCCCTTTTTCCATATAGCTTTTAAACAGTTGGAATACTGCTTCCTCTCACAGCTGTGGTGAGAGGGTTGGGAGTTCGAGCCCCACCACAGCCGCAGCCTAACCAAGCACCAATCTTGTATTGACTTAAGATATTAATCACTTGTTACACATGCCATAAAATATTCCCCCAAAAAGGGGTAGTATCATTTAAATAAATGACTTAACTGCACTTGAGTCCAAATCCCACACCATAACCTGTATAGTATTGTGGATAAATGGACTCTTAACTATCTGCCACTATTAACTCCTTACTCTGACCGTCACTGCCATCACTACAGGATGGGCCATTTATATGGATACACCTAAATAAAATGGGAATAGTTGATATTAACTTTCTGTTTGTGGCCCATTAGGACTTTTTAAGATGGGTGGTGGCCATTTTGAAGTCAGCCATTTTGGCTCCAACGTTATTTTTTTCAATGGGAAGAGGGTCATATGACACATCAAACTTATTGAACCAAGGTGTGCTTGGTTTTAACGTGACTTTATTCTTTCAAGAGTTATTTACAAGTTTCTAACCACTTATAAAATGTGTTCAAAGTGCTGCCCATTGTGTTGGATTGTCAATGCAACCCTCTTCTCCCACTCTTGACATACTGATGGCAACACCGCAGAAGAAATGCTAGCACAGGCTTCCAGTATCCGTAGTTTCAGGTGAAAAACTCCAAGCCGTTGCTGAAACAGTCATGTGCGAATTACAAGATGAACGTGACTTCAAGACATCTCTGCAAGAAATCAAGGACAAAACTGTAACTGTTAACAACAATGGAGTAAAAAGTTATCGACTATTGGAATTTTCATTGCTCTCTGGACCCCCTTGAGCCATCTCTGACATGGGTATCATCTTCTCTTCCGCCAAATCCTTCTCCAAGAAATGCCTGAGGAACCGGGGTAATCTCTGCTCCGCAAAAATGATTGAACTGAGAGTCCATGATGAAACATGTCTGAGACAGATATCTGCGGATGACGCTTTATCAAAATTAGATAGAAAAATGGAAGTTGTGTGATCTTCATCCTCGAATTGGAACAGTTTAATTTCTGTTGCGACAAATAGTTCATACCCCTTACATGAATATATGCATCATGTTTTGTCTCATATGTTTGAAATATTGACTGAATATAACTCTGGTCACTTACATAGGTAAAGATACATAGTAACTGACTGTGTGTGTGTGTGTGTGTGTGTGTGTGTGTGTGTGTTTTGAAAATGTTAAACAAGGAAAATGTTGATGTTGAAAAAACAATTGATTTGTTGTCTTTTTTTTTTTTTTTAACGGAACATAATGTAAATATCTTTTATATGGCGTGACTTTTGTAAGAATAAATGTTGATTAAACAATCGTTTTTGACCATTATTGCAGAGACACTGCGATATGTCCGAGAGGTTGTTGCAGAATATATATTATAATCCCTCAAATCCGGGGTCTTCTGGAGGGATTGAGAGTTTACAAAGAGCCGTCGTTGAAAAACTAGGTAAAAGGGCAAACGACAACGATGGTTAGCGGCTCAGGATGCGTATACTCTTCACAAACCCATTTCTGTGAAATTTAAAAGAAACAGTTTTTGTGAAAGCTGTTGATGAACAATGGCAGGCCGATTTAGTGGATATGACAAATGTGTCGGATAGTAACGACGGTATGAAATTTGTTGATGTGTATCAATATTTTATCTAAATATGCTTGGGTATTACAAAACAAGACCGGAGCTGAGGTGAGCAAAGCTTTTGATTCCATTCTAAAGGAAGGGCGAGTTCCAAGAAAACTACAAATCCAATCAAGGAAAGGATTTTTTTTTTTTTTAACAAACTTTCGAGGCTTAATGAAAAAGCACAACATTACTCACTTTGCTACGGGTACAGGACTGAAAGCTTCTGTCTGCGAGCGGTTTAACAAGACGCTCAGGAATAAAATGTGGAAATATTTTACGGCCTTTAATACGAGAAAATACTCTGATGTAGTTCAGGATTTGGTTAACGCCTACAACCACAACTACCACAGCAGTATAAAAATGAATTCCGCAGAGGTCAATGAAACAAACTCTTTCAAAGTATTTAAAACCTTGTACGGATTGTTTCCTTCAAGTGCAAAGAAACTACGGTTTAAGTTTAAGGTCTGTGATGTTGTAAGGATTTCACGTTTTAAAAAGTCAGTTTGAAAAAGGTTACGAACAAAACTACACGGATGAATATTTCACAATTTCCGAACAGATACCGAGAAAGCCTCCGGTATACAAACTGCAAGACGCAGATGGTGAAAAAATGGAGGGTACGTTTTATGAACAAGAACTGAAAAAGATTGTAGTCGGAAAATCATTTAAAATAGAAAAAATATTGGATGAAAAGGTACAAAATGGTAAAAAGATGTGTTTAGTGAAATGGGTGGGGTGGCCCGACAAATTTAACTCTTGGGTTCCGTCCGCGGACATTGTCAAAGTCTAAATCGTTGGGGCGATATCCGAATGAAAATCATAATCGGTGCACCATGGAAGAGAGTGAGTTCTTTGTGACTCTACTGAGCAACTCATCCATCGACGTTTATCTTAACAATAAGATTTTGAATTACACTACTAAATTTGCTAAACCCATCGAGTTGGTTGGCGATTGGGAGGTGGCACTTACAGAAGTGCAATATCCCCATACATGGTACTCTTTGAGAAATTGGGAAAGTCTATTTTTTTTGTACGTTATGACAACGGTGTTACCAGAGATTATCATGCCTGTCAAATGAGCCAGGAGTATTACTGTGACCTGGAAGAATTGGTTAACGAAATGAACAGTGTTTTAAAACTTTTAGGCCTTGAGGTAAGAATTAAATACAACCCCCCCCCCAGACCAACAAAATCCGTTTGGACACAAAGAAGCCCTATTCCCTAAGTACATATGGAAAACTGGCGCATGTGCTTGGTCTGGAAGGAAAAAAAAGAACTCCCTATCTCCCTAGCCTTCCGACATTTACGGGGGATGTTTGTGTATACAGATATTCATTATCAAAGAGTAGGGGAAAGTTTTGTACCTTTGTTGAGGTGCGTACATATAAGCGGTAAAAACAACAAAATTGTCACATTAACCTAACAAGCCACACTACGTACATGTGGGTAAGAATCTGATAAGCGATATAATCATCAAAGTCAAAACTGACCAAGATCTGCATATTCCTTTTCTCTACGGGAAATTTGTGGCTAAACTTCACTTTTGTGATTAAACGATGATTCGCCCAAGGTACGCGGACCCTCAGGTCTACGTGGACTACTATCAGCAGCAAGCGGGACATGGTCTTCCCAGCTATCACGGAAGTCCGACCATGTATGGGTCGGGGTTAGGCGGAATCTTTTAAAGCGCTTTTTAGGATGGCCGTTCCTATTATAAAAAGGGGACTCCCTATCGCAAAACCATTTAAAATCCGCAGCAAAAGGTATCGTAAGCGATGTGGTGAGTAACATCGTCACAAACAGAACTTAAATACAGGAGGGATCAGGACTTGCTACGATAGCCTACTAAAACGCTAGGTGGCCTCCTGGAAGGAGGTACGTCATTCCGAATAAAAAAACGCAAAATCACGCTAGGTAAAGTCAGAGTAAAAAAGACCAAACGAAGAGGAAACAAGCGTTCTACCTCCATTATCATCCGTCAAACAGAGAAAGGTGAAAATTTTTAAAGCCATGGCTTTCCTGCACAGTCTATCGTCAGAATGCACCAAGTCGGAATTAGATATTTTTACGCTACAGTACACCCAAACGAGCATTGAAAAGTACGTTTACATCGATATTCTGCCGCTTTCAGCCATAACAGAAAACGGACCCTTGGAGTTTTTCGTGCCGGGCAATGGTGAAGACTATCTAGATGTAAAACAACTCCGGTGTAAAATCACAAACACAGACGGCACCGACATAGCTAACAATGCTAAGGTCGGAGTTGTTAACTACCCCATAGCGTCTCTCTTTTCTCAAGTAGACGTTATGTTGGGAGATCGCCTCATCAGTCAGTCGAGTAATATGTACCCCTACAGAGCAATTATGGAATTGAGAATCTATTCCTGGGACCTCTTCCTAAAACAGTCATTTTCAGAATGGTTGACAACGACGCTTTCAGCGGAGTGACTGATAAGAACCCCTTCCATTTTAAACATTGATACACAGTTTGTCGCTCTACGTTGACGGAACTGTATCCGACAAAACCGTTTCAGCCTAATTTTGAATCAGGAAACGTCGTTCGTGAATTTCATTCCTTAATTTTAGCAACCGGAAAACATCTTAAGGATCAATGTTTGTTGAGAAACCCAAGATTACGCGCGAGGCTACACCCGGATCCCCTACCCCTGAGTCCCGATGATGACTGCGGACCTATCGTTAATAAAGTCTGGAAATATGAGACTGGAGCTAAGATTTCGAAACCCTCTTCCGAGAACCGTAAACCTAATCGTTTACACCAGTTTTGATTCGATTCTGGAAATCAATAATCGGCGAAACATTCTCATCGATTATCAGTAAACATGGATACCGGAGAACTTTTGGATGTGATGAGAAGTTGCCCCGTGGTAAAAGATATTTAGAGGCGTCTTTGCCTGTGATGAACTACCCGAGAACGCCGTGACACAATTTCCCGCGCTTTTTATCGTAAACACTCACCAGAGTTACATGCCCAGGGAACACTGGCTGGCTTTAAGCCTAAATGACGAAACCTCCGGAGAATTTTTTGACTCGTACGGAAACCCACCGACTTATGAACTCTTTCCTAAATCTATTTATTCATTTTAAAAAAAGAACTGCTTTAAAACAAGTCACAACTCTAAGCAAGTTCAAAGGTTTGAATCGGTTTGTTGCGGACAACAGAGCTAAAGGATATTCATTTAATCATATGTCTATGTATACCGGTGATTTGAAAAGAAACGATAATGCGGTTGTATCTTTCATCAAACAAATGTATCCTAGAGTAAATAAAACTTTCCTCATGAAATGTGTTCAATGTGTTGACTGCGGTGAAAAATTTAGAATGTAATGCATAGTGAAATAACGCAGGATACGATAAAAAAAATTTATGCACAGTTTATTCAAATAAAGAACAACTTACAAGATTATACAACATCATCTCATCATTTATTTATATCAACACGACAATACACGTCATTAAAAATTTAACCAGCTTGACGAAGTAAAACTGGGGGGATTTAAAAACCGGTTCAAGGGTACCGTTACTAGATGAGTCAGAATCGCTTCTTTTATGATCCGAGCTGTTTAAAACTACCTGAGAATACAATGACTTGGTTTTCTTCACGTCGGATATTTTACACCGAACCCCCGCATTAGAAATGGTTGATAAGGGAATGCTTAAGTTGGCTACGGTTTGTAGCATTTCAGACCATCCTAGGGGTCTCCAGCGCAGTTCGATTTTTAACCAAGTCCAACATGTGCGATCCTTTGATTGAAAATAAACTCTCCATTGTCGTTCCATGAAGCAACGCCGCTAGACTTTGATGACTTTGAAGCGTTTTTTTCTGGTTCTGGACGGTACATTATCACAGTTTTATTTAGAGATTCAAGGGGAAGTCAAAGCGTTAATTGAGCGGTTCTTTCATCCCCTCTTTTGACTAGGTTTAGAAATCTTTGCAAGGTTACGGCGTAAAGTTTTGCCTTTTCATAAGGATTCAAGTCAGTCCTAGTCAGAATATGACGCATCTCCTCATCTATACCATTTTTCTACAGTCTTTCTAACATTTTCCTGACCGCTCAAGCTTTTAAGTTTTTCGAGTTGGTGGTGAGGTACCAAATACATGTTTTCGGCAGTTTCCATGTTATTTCCATGTTATTACCCCCCGGTTTGTTTAATAGACTTTCTTTTAACTTCCACAGACGTTCGTTTATCTGCAAAAAGTTTAATTGAATTTTTTTTTTTTTTTCCAGTTTTTTCAATTGCCGATACTGATGAGTCGTTAAAGGAATGCGTCCTCTCAGTAGATTTAGAGCTATTTCGCGGATGGCGAGTATGAGATCCTCAGGGGCGTTACATAATATAAGCTTCCTTTCTCGAGGAGTAGCTTGATAGAGCCCTTAACACGTGTAAATTTCTCTTGAGTCGGGCAGATGTCATTTCAGTTTTGGTTTTTTCAGTATATACGCTACCAGATTCTCCCAGAAAAACAGTCCTGACCTGAGATTAAGTTCTTCTGGCGTTGATGCTTTCAAGTCTACAAATAAATATCCGTAAGGCCTAGAGGTAGCGTCCTGGAAACTTTCTAAAAAGTACTTGCTGTTACCCAGATACATTTGATGCGCCAGCACGCTAATCTGTAACTTGTCCCTAGGATTTTTAAAAAGAACCATGTAGTTGGTGTGTAAGTTGATGGATCTGCTGCTTCTCCCTTGAAAAAACAGATTTTTAACCAGATAGATAACGCTCAGATTTCTATGATGAGTATATTTTATAAAGGCTTTTTCTACTTCCTCATTCTTGCTAGCAGTTTCCATTAAATCGTCAATTACCAATAAATTAGTTTTGTGGGGAGGAAATAGTTCATCACACAAAGAGTCGGGCATACCTTCAACAAATCAAACATTTATATTTTTCATCAGATCATCGTACATGGGCTGCCAACAGGTATAACACCAAACAATCTGATCTGGAATTTTTGACATGACATTCTTACAATTTTCAAGCAACATTTTGATAAAGATTTCCCACTAAGTGTTTTTTTTTTTTTTTTTTTAACAAACTCTATTAATACCCGTAAGGTTGTAAAGTCCGATAATAGAACGCGTTTATCGTACACGACTCTGAACCTTTTCATCTGAGCTTTGTTTTTCAAGTAAAAGCCTCTTTTATCTCACACTTTTGTCAACCAGTTCAGTCAAGTATTCCAAATTTACAACTTTATTAGCATAGTTTAAAGTAATGCCTTTGACTTTCATCGTAGTCTTACCCTTGAAAGTTCTGTAACCGCAGGTTTTTGGTCCGCCGCTTACAAATTCTACAATATGATTACCCAGGTCCAGTTCACTCGTGAGACAACCCAAGTAATCCCCCAGAGGTGGCATCCAGTCACCCGGTTTACTTTTGAAGATGACGCTGTTGGTATCTGTGTACAAACACCTCTGTTGCAGACGATCAATAAGGCTGTACAGTTCGAGTCTAGCATAGGCCGTGGTGAAAATACCGATAAAGCTTTACCCGGTTTAAGAAACCTATCGTCCGTGTACCTCCACTGCACCATAGCTACCTCATCATTTAAAAATGAGATGATTCACGTCGTACATATCTGAGAACATGTATTGTAAAAACTCGCTAGGGTCTTTGATTAGGGAAGTGTTTGACCTGTGGGGTCTCTGACACATCTTACCCCACAAAGAATTCAAAGCCAGTTTAGCCACCAATCTTTTGGCCGGATTTACGGCTATGCGAGATTCGTCTAGCTTGACCCCTTCGTTCTCCAGATACTTTTCAACGTATTCCCTTTTACCGGACTCATTAACCGCCCAGGAGGGATAACCTGAGCTCTCCTGTTTCGTCTTTAGAAACATTTTGATGTAGTCTGCAAACAACTCATTCGTCCGGTTGGGGAAATGCCAGATTTCAAACACCATCACTCTCTACCCCTTCTCGAGGGCTTTAATCACCTCCACGCTACACCAGGTACCTGTCAGAGCCCCCTCCTCCTCCCCGTGGTTGCAACTTTTGCATTTGCAGGTCTGCGCATGTTCGACATAAAGAAAACACGAGCTTGTTTTTCACCCAATAGGGAAGGACGGGAGCCCATAACCCCCTAGGAGGCAGATTTTTATTTTTTTTTATTTATGCTGACGAGACCAAAGTAATTTTCCAAAGGTTTAAAATTGCGAAAGATGGTGGGGTGTCCCACCAGATAACTCTTTGTCTTGTTCACGTATGGGTAGAGAGATGATTCTCTCACCTGGTTGAGCTACGTAGTGAAGGTGTAAAGCGTTTGTCCGACCGCCGAACAAAGCGTCTCGCGGGTTCAAACGTTCTGGAAAGTCAAAGCGATCAAGAAACCGTTTCACATCCTGATTTGATCTTTTCATCTCGTTCCACGCATGTTCCCACATCGTTGTTGCGTGCAAGTTGTGGGTGCTTTGTAATTCTGTAGGCGAATGTCACCAAAGGAATGTGATTCCTTACTCATAGGATGGGTCATGTTTTGAAGGATAGCATTTATCACATCCGTGATAAACATCCTAACAACTCGAAAGCTTTTCTAACGCTACAGTCTTCAAAGTATCCGTCTACATAGTAGTTTCCGAACTTGACTTCGCCTTTGTTAAGGGCGTGTCGAATGGGAAATCTTGTCTCTTCAGAGATGTACTCTAACCATTGAATGGCAGGTGTGGGGGAAACTATTTCTGTCTGTTGATGTAATTATCTAAAGGCCGGATAGCTAGTGTGTTTTCAGAGAGAAAGTTGGTTCTGAAAATTTTCAAACAAACGCTCACGATGGTAATACACTTGAAGGGGTCTACCCCTGTGCTGTTTAGTTTTTCACTCCTGAATGCCAGGCACCCCATCCTCAGAATACGAACGTCATTTTTACAGTATTCAGCCATCTCTTTCCTAAAGTCAAACACTTTTCCTGCGAGTGTGCCGTACCACTCAAAAAATTAATCTCTCTCTTTGCTCATCATGGTGTCTACACCGTAGAACTCTGGTTGAGGATAAGGTCCAACATAGTTTTGATTTTCAAGGGTATTCCAGAAATGTAGAAAATAACCTTTCTTTTCTGATGTGAACCCCATAGCCTTTGGAATTGCGCTCAGGTCTCATAGGAAGAAAAAGGCTGTCGATGTGTCTCTGATTACAGTTTTCATCTTCAAAACACAAGATTTTACCGCCTTGTGCTATGATTCTAGGAGTGATTCCTTCCTTTACCAAATGGTTCAACAAAATGTAGGAATCATACCCTGGGCATTGTGTGCTATGAAAGTATAGCCTTTGTATTTCCTCCTGCGAAACCAGTTAAAAAATGCCGCTACGCATTCAACGCCTTCCGCAGACTTTACATTACCTTTAAAATCCATGCAACATACATAATTTGCTATGTGGAACCCTGTCTCCTGGTTTGTCTCAAAATCATTAAAGATGTACTTTTCATCCGCCAGCTCTATTTTTAATGATTCCATAACGCATTTGTGCTCAATTTCAGAATTAACTTTGACACCGCAGTGTTTACAGAGACTTTTTTTTTTATGACAATGATGCTTTTTGGATCCTTTAATTCTATCTTGCGTAGTGTTGCACTCAGGACAGTAGTACCTTAAATTACACGGTGGGCAACTTCTACCTTCTTGAGATTTGTTTTGCATAGCAATATGCCAATCTACAAATTCTTAGGCAATCTTTATATTGCACAGATTCTTTAGGATGACCGCGACATTCACTGTCAAGACAAACGTTGCAATAGAAATCACAATAATGATGATTCATATTGTTAAATCCTGCATAGCAGTAAGGGCATACGTAGGACGTGCCTAATAGAGCTTTGAGGTTTTTCACACCGTAATAATGATTTTCATGTAGGAACAAGAACAAGGTTTTGCCATGCGGCATCTTGCTGTTTTGAAAAGAGTACCCGTTTTTGTTTCCATCACAGGACATCACTACAATTTTACAGTTCAGCAGCTGTTCAAAATGCGCTACGTCAGCCAGACTGACCGCATCATTTACAGATAATCCCGCATTGTTGCAATTGTGTCGCGAGTTGTTTGATTTCAAAATCATTTGTCAGGGTTCAATAATCGGGAAACGTATAAGGCAAAACATAGGTTATATTTGTTTTGAAAAACATACAGGTGTTTCATCTTTTTCTGAATGATGTCTGAGTTGAACAAATGTGATAGCTTAATACGTCCTCCACCATGGGGTGCGTGTACGATTCGAATCACCAGTTGCAAAGTTTCGTCGGAAAGTATTTCAAATTGACGTTTTCAATAATCTTTAGAATTGATTCTAAATCTACAACCCCGTTCCTTACCTGAACGGGGGATGAAACATTTTGGAGTATTACCTTGAATTTCGACGTGAACGTCACGCAGGCCCACTACCTCAATAGCGACAGTGAGCATTTGATTTACGAGTTCTAGTACATAATTGTAAAACTCAACATTTCCTAACGATGCAAAGTTTACCCTCCTTCTAATTTCTGTGGTATGGAATCTTTTAAGACGATTGATTACAATATTCGGATCTATTCCATATCCCATTTGATCATAGTCACTGTCGGACAAAAGGTTAATAGAATCTTCCAAAGGGAAATTATTTGGGTTATGTGTTGGGTTACTTGCTTCATTATTGTGAACAGAACTGTTTGACACAATGTGTGATGCCTGACTTAAACTTTCCAGATTATCGTTTAATCTCGATAGACTTTCAATCAGATCAGAGAAAATCTTGAGGAGTTGGGTCATACGCTTCGCTATTGTCGGGAGATGATACAGAATCTATATGAGAATTGTGATCGCAGGGGGGCGACAAAGATTCATTGAGTCGATTCACCGCTTCTAACAGGAAAGGGTTTATTGCGGTAATCGGATCTTGTTCGTTCAGCACATTTTGCAATCTTGACAGACTTTGGTTTAGTTCATTAAAGACGTCGTGTTGAACGTCTGATGGGTTTTCTGAGTTAATGACTGAGTGTGACAACTGTGTAATTGGGTTATGTTCCTGAGATAAAGATACACTTTGATTAAGATTATTCACAGCTTCTAAGAGGAAAGGGTTCAGAGCCGCGCACGTATAGTGTTCGTTTAGAGTATTTTGCAATCTTGACAGACATTGGTTTAGTTCTGTCAAAAAATCCTGATGTGTTTCATTCGCTACATTAATGTCGAAAGATGATTGGCTCAACCCTGTGAACACAATCCCGATATAGACTCAATCTTTGGTTAGGCTTGTTTATAGCATCTGTTAAAAATGGGGTGATGTTAGGCTTCTTAGCATCAATGTTTAGAGGATCACTGTTGGGGTGTTTCTGAGACATGACTAAACAGAGTATTACGATGAGTAATAAGAAGATTCACACAGGTTTTAAATGTGGAAAAAGTGGATGCAATATCGCCACTTGACCCGTGCGCAGTCATAAACTTCAGTCGTCGATGAGATATTTCCACTGCTCTTGACAGATATCGGAAGTCGTAGAGATGATCCAATGTTTCCAATGATCCAATGTATATACTATAAATTACTCAATCTACACACCGGATGGATCCTTCATCTATTTGAGGTCCTATTAAAGGTATTTAAATATGTAATTAAGTAAAAAAATATATAAATCATTTTCTGACAAAATAATGTGTTTAACATCACTTACTTGGAGAAGTTGGTCGGATTGGTTGTCGACCGGATGGTGCGATCTCTGATCGCTATTTTCCTCTAGAAAATCACTCTCTTCAGATTTGTAACCTAAACAATGAATACAATAAGTAAATGCATTCATTCTGAAAACTATCGGTTTCATAGGATGAAAACTTTGCTGTATTCAATTGACTTACTCAGTGGATTGTATTGTTGAACAAATAACGTCAAATTGTTCATACAAATCCTAATCTATAATAAAATATACAATTTTATATCACAAGGGTATATCGCACAGAATACTAATCATTTTAGCTAAAAAAAGTTACTTACTTGCATTTGACAATGTTCTTCCAGAAGCTAATAAAATCAAAGAAGAGGAAAAAAAAGAAAGAGGTTACAAACTATACGTATCTTAATTGAAGTTTAAAATTACTTCATCATTCTCATTTGTAGATCACCAGGAAGCACGCGATACATATAACATTACTTGCATTACTTACGATCAAAAGTGTATTAAACCTTAAGAAGATAAATAAAAACATGCGTTGACTTAATTTCTAACATTATACTTTACCTATTTTCTAATAAATGCATCGTATGTAGTAAAAGACAAAGTTTTCTTACCTTGAGAGTATTCTATTTTGCTGGGGATTTCTCCAAAAAAGAGATGCTTTCAAAATGAACTTCCAATTCGACTAAACTGTTGCTTAAATGCAGTTTTGAAACAAAGGGAGGGAGGATAGTGGTCGTGAAAGGTCATGCCCCCAATTTCCTGGGGGGCCATCAGGCAAGGAATCGGTGTCGCATAGTTTTGTCTTGGTCAATTTTATATGTATATATGTGACTGTGTAAAGAATTATTATTACAAAAATAAATTCCAAAAAGAAATGATAATAAAAAAAGGTTCTGAAGTCGCTCTTGTTTTCTATGTTTTTACCATATTGTATGTGCTGTCAATTTTTGCAAAATATTCGAGAATCATCTTTTGAAAATCTTTTCATGTAAAGACAATCTGAAAGTCTTTTTCATCAGATTCTTCCTCAAACGCGCAACATCTGATCATGTAAATTACGGTGAGACATACTTCAAACTTTTCTTCACTCCTTTTCGGACAGAGACTGAATGACTTGCAGTGACTTGCAAGGTTTCCATGTTATATTAAATTTAGATATTCGGATTGCAAAGAAGAATACGATGAGATTTTTAAGCTAAGTATACATACAAGCAAAATATCTTTTGAAAGTATGCCATTCATCGCATTGCAAGGAAAAAGTTTAGAGGCATCCGCAAAACTTGATGTCGGCCCACTGTACAAAATCAACGCATCATTTTCTTCATAATAATAGAACCCGAAATAATAGCCGTTAGACAAACGCCACACATAAATCGTGTCTGTGTCTTTCAAGCTCAATCACCTTTTAGCCAGAGTCAGTTTCATCTTTTTGGGAGTATCAGACGCCATGATTATTACGGCTATCTTCTAACCCTAACCACCGCACAAACACTGAACCTTTAAGTGCTTCGGCCTACAGGGCCTGTTGAATGAATGGGTGGAGACTTATGACGTTGCGTACTCTGATTTGCTCGATCGTATGTATCTCGGTCACCTGATTGGGCACCTTTTTTAAATGATGTTACCGAATCATTGCGTGTAATACGTGATTGACTCGTAAATAAAAGTCTAAAGATCTCTGTTCAAGTCTCTCTCTCTCTCTCTCTCTCTCTCTCTCTCTCTCTCGTGGCACAGGATGGGGTGTGACAATGGGTAACAGATGTCCGAAGGGATATCTATATTTTGCTGAATCAGGGTCTGGGTTCGGACCTTTTGACCCTGGCTAGGCTTCCCTTGTTTACACACACACACACACACACACACACACACACACAGGGGTGGGGGGGTTGGGAATCACCATCTTGCTGGAAAAACTCAGGGAACGTGCCAGCTTCAGTGCATAAAGAGGGAAACCTCATGTAGCAATTTCAAATATCCAGTGGCCTTGAGGTTTCCATTGATGAAGAATGGCCCCACTATCTTTGTACCCCATATACCACACCATACCATAAATTTTTGTGTTCCAACAGATCTATCCAATGTGGGTTAGTGTCAGACCAATAGTGGGGGTTTTGTTTAACTTCACCATTCACATAAGTTTGCCTAATCACTGAACAAAATGTTCTGTGTAAACTGGGGGTCCTGCTCCAATTTTTGTTTTGCTCAATTTGTTCCAATTGCCAGTTTGCTAACTGTAGCATGGGAGATGGGTGGTCTCGTAGGGTGTCTTGCATTGAAATCTGCTGCAATGACCCGGGTACTGCGTTCACCAGACATCAACACAATTTCTATCCGTTCCTCACGTGTTAACCTCTGCAACATGTCAATGGCTGTAAACAAAGAGAAACTTGTAAATAACTCATGAAAGAATAAAGTTACATTAAAACCAAGCACACCTTTTTGTTTTTGTTTTTTTTTGTGAAATTCTCAATAAGTTTGATGTAAAGGTGCACGTATTTGTCACTGTACAGTGTACACTGCACAGCGAAATGTGTCCTCCGCATTTAACCCATCTGTGGTAGTGAACGAACACACACACACACACACACACACACACACACACACACACACACACACACCCCTAGAGTGGCAGCTTGCCAAGCCTGGGTATCAAACCCACAACCCGGTTATTGATAGCCCGGTGCTCTAACCGCTGAGCCACCACTGCCCCTGTGTCACATGACCCTCTTCCTATTGAAAATATTAAAGTTGGATCCAAAATGGCCACCATGGTCACCACCCATTTTGAAAAGTTTTCCCCCTCCCATATACTAATGTGCCACAAACAGGAAGTTAATATCACCAACCATTCCCATTTTATTTAGGTGTATCCATATAAATGGCCCACCCTGTATATTAAGCTCTACTACAGAATCAGAATCTGACTTTATTGGCCAAGTATGCTTACACATACAAGGAATTTGTTTTTGGTTACAGTAGCTCACAGTGCACAATAACTGACATTACAGAAGTAATAAACACACCCACACTGTGACATACACGCACACACACCTGTAAACTTGGCACTTTACTTTAAATATACAACTCTGCACATGTTAAGTGCAGCAGTAAAGAACTATGCATACTGGATTAAATAGATATAAATATGGAGAACAGAGGAGTCACTGGTTGAGACGGTAGTACAGATTGTTCTGAGACACTATCAGATAAATAAAGGTGCAGTACAGAGAAAGGAGTGAGGGAACATCTGGATAGGATGTATGTATGTAATGGACTATATTCAGAAAGTAGTGTTGTAATGTTCAGCTGTTCATTATTGTGATGGCATGTGGGAAGAAGCTTCTCTGTAGCCTGGAGGTCTTGATCCTCAACTGGCTGAAATGCCAACCTGAGGGAAGATACTGGAACAGGTGAGGTGATTGATCACGGACTATGTTCTCTACACGTTCCTGGTTCTGGACGTGTGCAGGTCCGGTAGGGAGGGTAACTTCACATCGATGGTTCTCTCTGCAGACCTAATGATGCGCTGCAGTCTGTGGGTGTCATGTCAGCTGACGCAGGAAGTACAACCTCTGCTGAGCTCTCTTGATGATGGTGCTGATGTTGCAGTCCCATTTCAAGTCCTTGGAGATTATTGTGCCCAGGAACACAATCTCTTCTTGTAGGAATTCACAGCCGTTACAGTACTGTTGAGGATGGTGAGTGCAGGAAGGGTTGGAGGACTTCTCCTGAAGTTCACTCTCATCTCCACTGTCTTGGCTGTGTTCAGCTCCAGGTTGTTGTGATTTGTTCCAGAGAACCACCTGCTCCACAACCCATCTGTAGGCAGACTCCTCACTGTCCCGGATAATACTGATGACTGTCAAATCATCTGCAAACTTCAGGATTTTAACTGAGGGGTCCATGGAGGTACACATTTGTGTAGAGTGAGAAGAGCAGTGGGGAGAGAACACAGCCTTGTGGAGCTCCTGTGCTGATGGTACTGGTTCCTGAGGTGATCTTTCCCAGCCTCACCTGCTGCTCTCTGCCAGTGAGGAAATTTGTGATCCACTGGCAGGTGGAGGCTGGCACACTGAGGTGTGTCAGTTTGGTGTGTAGATGTCCGGGGATGATTTGTTTTGAAAGCGGAGCTGAAGTCCAAGAACAGAACTCTTGCATACATACTTGGCCGGTCGAGGTGCTGGAGGATGTGGTGAAGTCCCATGCATTGTCCACAGACCTGTTGGCCCAATACGTGAACTGTAGGGGGTCTAGTTGGGAGTTGATCACTTCAGGTGGGTGAGAACCAGCCTCTCGAAGGATTTCATGACCACAGAGGTCAGTGCGACAGGTCTGTAGTCATTCAGTCCTGAGATGGTTGGCTTTTTGGGGATGGGAATTATTGTGGAGCGCTTGAAACACACCAGTATGACACACTGCTCCAGTGAGTTACTGAAGATCTTGGTGAAGACAGGAGCAAGCTGGTCTGCACAGTTCCTCAGGCAGGAGGGTGACACTCCATCTGGGTCTGGTGCCTTCCTCACTCTGTGTTTTGAAGAGGTGGTGCACATCTGCTTCACAGATCTTCAGGGCGGGCTGTATGGGTGGCTGAGAGTCAGAAGGGTGTGAAGTGGTGTTGAGTGGAGCTGGGCTTTTCAAACCTACAGTAGAAGGTGTTTACCATTTGTCTGGTGGGGTGGTTGTTTGTAGCCTGAGAGGTTGTGTAGACATTTCCAGACGGCTGAAGGCTCGTTTGTGGACATCAGTCTGCTCCGCTTGGTGGAGTAGTTCTTTGCAGCTCTGATCTCTCTGTTCAGTGTGTTCCTAGCCTTGTTGTAGAGCGCACGGTCCACTCCTAAATGCGTTCTCCTTGGACTGTCGCAGGTGTTTCAGTTTGGTGTTAAACCAGGGCTTGTATTATATCTAATGCAAGTCCTGGTCAGATGTCAGACCCAACACAGGTGTCCTCACAGAAGCTGATGTAGGACATCACTGTATCAGTATTTTCATCCAGGCCGCTTGAGTCCTTAAACACCCACCAGTCTGTTAACTCCATACAGTCTTAAAGCCTCTCTTTAGCCTCACTGGTCCACTTCACAGTACTAACCTGAGGCTTGGCCCACTTGAGCTTTTGTCTATAGGTTAGGAGCAGCTCGGGGAACAGAGCTATATGCACCCTTTAATACAGTATAGCAGTGGTCTAGGATATTACTCTCCCTGGTGGGGCAGGTAACATGCTGTCTGTATTTGGGCAGCTCACTGTTTCGCTCTGTTGAAGTCCCCAAGAATGATGAAAATAGACTGTGTTTGTGCTCCGTGCTGGTGATCTGGTCTGTGAGGGCGCGCAGTGCCCCGCGCACGCACGCGCTTGGTGTGATAAACTCCAACGAGCACGACGGAGGAAACTTCCTGCGGGCAGTAAAAAGGTTTAGTGTATAAACACAGACTCCAGATCAGGACTGTTTTCATGAACACACTGACGTCTGTACAGCAGCCGCGGTTGATGTAAAAGCAGATTCCACCGCCTCTAAGCTTTCCCGAAGTCTCTGTGACGCGGTCCGCTCTGTGGAGATGAAAGCCGGCGAGCTGGAGCGCACTATCCAGGACTGCCTCGGTGAGCCAGGTCTCAGTGAAGCACAGCGAGAGAGGAGAGAGAAGTCCTTGTTGGTCCGGTTCAGAAGTGAAAGTTCGTCCATTTTGTTGCCTAGTGAGCGGAGTTTGGCCAAGTGTATGCTAGGAAGCGCTGTGTGCAGTCCGCGCTGACTGAGTTTGACGAGCGCTCCGCTGCGTTTCGCACCTCTGCGCGTCCGCCATCCGCCCGTCCTTTGATACTTCATGTTGTCTTGCGTTATTTCTTTTTTTTTTTTCTGTCGTTTACTAATTATGTAAAGCTGATTTGTGACAACAGTTGTTGTAAAAAGTGCCATACAAATAAATTTGACTTTTTTTTATTTTATTTTTTTTAAGCCGCCCCAACTCTGGAATAACCTCCCAGATCATTTTTGGTATGCAGTCCTCAAGTCTAGGCTGAAAATAATCTGTTCTTGGTAATTAAGGTTTAAATTTAGACCGATTGCAGATTCATGGGGTCATGGACACAAGAAATTCTATTATGCTGAGATGTTGGAGCGGTCATCCTGCCACTTGCATGCAATCAGTCAGGTTTGTGAACAGTGGAGGAGATGGACGCCAGTGTTTCAGGGTGCTCCTGTGGCTCTTCTACCCTCTTGCTTTTAATTAGGCTATTATATTCAAACCTGCTGGCGTCAATCCCATACTGCTTAACATTTTCTGCTCTCCATAAATCCATTCAGAACTAGATCTGTCTCTTTACCTTCTGAGTAAATGGCAGTCCACTCACCTGGCCTGACTCATTAAAAGAATGACCGCTGGGGTCTCCTTTACCTGTATCAGACCAGCTGCCACACACCAGAAAGGAACGGTCTCACCAAAATGGCATTCAGATAAAGACCCATAAACTTGCATAATAACTTCTTGCATTGGTTCCTACCTTACAGGAACTTTACGCCATCTTTTCCTTCCCTGCAGGCACTGTGTGGTTCATAATACAAACTGTGTTGTATTCTCTGTACAACAGACACAAGGACGTGGCTGTCATTCTTATGGGCTTTGTTACGTTCCCTGCATTCTCTTATATTTACTCCCATAAGATTATGCCTCATACCCAAGTACTAATGGGTCTTAAAGATACATGTAACAGTTGTAGTGGAAGAGGGATATAGATGACCTCTCATGATAATCACTCTTTGTAATTAAGTTTTTTAGTTCACTCTTCTCTTTAAATCAGAGAATTTCTGAAGGTGGCAGAGTTCTGACCTGTACTGGAAGTCAGTGGTGTACAGGGTAAAGAGGAAGAGAGAGAGAACAGTTCCCTTGAAGGAGGAGGTGGTAGACTTCTTTGGACAGGAAACCAGGCATGATGTTTTCCACAGCACTGGCACCTTTTCCTGTTTAGGCTCAAGTTGAAGGGGTGCTGTAGCACAGACCTTCAGTACCCTTGTGCTGATCCCATCAGGTCCTGAGGCTTTTCCCAGTTTCAGCTTCTCTAACTGTCTCTTCTTCTGGGTGGGTGATGGTCAGGATTGATTCAATGATGCAGCTGTAGAAGTTGCTGAGGATTCTGGGTGACATGCCAAATTTCCTCAGCCTCCTGAGGAAGTATAGCCGCTGCTGAGCCCTCTTTAGCACATATGTGGTGTTCAGTGTCCAGGTGAGGTCATCACTGATGTGGACCCCTAGGTACTTAAAGCTGCTAACCCTCTCTACCTCAAGGTCCCGGATAAATAGTGGCTGATGAGGTCTCCTCTCCTTTCTCATGTCCACTATCATCTCCTTGGTCTTGTCCGTGTTGAGGGTTAGGTTGTTTTTGGTACACCATGCCACCAGACTGTCCACCTCCTTCCTGTAGGCTGCCTCGTCTCCGCCAGTGATACGACCTATCACAGCGGTGTCGTCAGCAAACTTCAGAATGATGTTGCCAGGATGGGTGGCGACACAGTCGTGGGTGAACAGGGTGTAGAGGATAGGGCTAAGGACACAGCCCTGCGGGGTACCAATGTTGGTGGTGATGATGGCTGAGGTCCTGTTTCCAATCCTGACAGACTGGGGCCTGCCAGTCAGGAAGCTCAGTAGCCAGTCACAGAGGGTGGGATGTAGTCCAAGAGATGAGAATTTATACGTGAGTCTGTGGGGGACGACCGTGTTGAAGGCGGAACTGTAATCAATAAAGAGTATCCTAACATAGGAGTCTTTATTTTCCAGGTGGGATAGGGAAACATGAAGGGCGGCGGCAATGGCGTCTGAGGTAGACCTGTTGGACCTGTATGCGTATTGCAGAGGGTCTGTAGTGTTCAGTATACTGCTCTGAATGTGGGACCGCACCACTCTCTCTAAGCACTTCATAATGATTGGAGTGAGTGCTACTGGTCTGTAGTCATTCAGGCAGGATGGGGGATTCTTCTTAGGGAGGGGGACAACAGTGGTGGTCTTGTAGCAGGTGGGAATGGTGCATTGTCTGAGGGAAAGGTTGAAGATGGAGGTGAAAACATCAGCCAGCTCGTTAGCACATGCTCTGAGGGCCCGTCCAGGAACGTTGTCAGGTCCTGTAGCTTTGCGAGGATTAATCCTCCTCAGGGCTTTGTGTACCTGGGCTGATGAGACGACTGGTGGGGGGGAAGGGGGTCGAGTGGTTGAGGTGTGTGTGTATTCTGTGGGGGTGGTGGGGGTTGGGGTCTCAAAGCGCGTGTAGAAGGCATTGAGGTCGTCGGGAAGGCTGCCTGATGAGCTGATGTTGCCGGGCCTGGACCTGAAGTCTGTAATTTGGTCCAGACATTGCCACATTCTCCTGGGGTCAGCGGTAGAGTACAGTCTCTCTGTCTTCTCTCTGTGCTGTCTCTTGGCTGATCTTATGGCCTTCTTCAGTTTGTACTGCGCAACTTTGAGCCCAGTCTCGTCGCCAGATTTGAATGCGACAGAGCGTGCTCTTAGCATTTGCAGTACCTCACTGTTTACCCAGGGCTTCTGGTTGGGGAACTTCCGGACTTGTATGATGGGTACAATGTTTGCAATACAGGTGTGAATGTACCCAGTCACATACTCAGCAGTCATCTATGCTTACAGAAGAGTCCTCCAGAGTGGCTGCAGCTCTAAACACATCCCAGTCTGTTGTAGCAAAACAGTCCTGTAGAGTGCTTTCAGCCTCAGGTGTCCATAGTTGAACCTGTCTGCTGACAGGGTCTGACTGTTTGAGTCTTTGTCTGTAGGCTGGGTACATGAACAAAGAAATATGGTCCGAATCTCCAAATGAGGGGCGGCGTGCAGCCTTAAGTCCACCACGTATGTTGCTGTAAACGTGGTCTAAGGTGTTCTTGCCACGGGTGGGAATGTCCACATGCTGGTGGTATTTAGTTAATACAGTCCGTAGATTGCACTGGTTGAAATCACCCGCGACAATGAAAACAGCATCAGGATGAGCCGTCTCCAACGCGCTGATGACGTCATAGAGTTTGCTGAGCGCCGCTGTGTAGTTAGCCCGCGGATGAATGTAAACAGCAGCCAAAAACACACACGTGAATTCCCTTGGTAGGTAAAAGGGACGGCATCTCAATAATAAAAACTCCAGATCTTGGGAACAGTGCTTATAAACAGTCCGTACATCCATACACCACGAGTTGTTGACATACATACACACACACACACACACACACACACACACACACACACCTCCCCCTGACATCTTACCGGAGGCTGCAGTCCGGTCTCCCCGATGCAATGAATGAGTCTCTAGCTGTACAGCGGAGTCCGGGACGGTTTCTGAAAGCCAGGTCTCGGAGAAAATCAGAGCGCAGCACTCTCTTACTTCCCTCTGCGATGTAATCCTGGCTCTCAGTTCGTCCAACTTGTTCTCCAGAGACCGTACGTTAGCTAGCAAGAGGCTGGGTAGCGGTGGACGGCTAGCGCGAGCTTTTAGCCTAGCATGGAGCCCGCCTCGCTTGCATCGCCGTCTCCGAAGCGCTATTCTGGGGTCCGCGTACTCACTCGAGGTCGTTGGTTCGGGGTCTTCATGGGGGTGGTGGCGGTGGCTTTCGGGGCGCACGATGTATTGCAGCTCCGGCGGAATTTGTCCAGTAAATTTCCAATTTTGTGCAGCAATGTCCAGTAATGCCTGCCTGCTGTAGGTGTGTAGCGCAAGGCATTTATGTACTGTGTCTAAAACGAAGAAAAAACATACAAAAACGAAAAGAAAAGCGAAAAAAGCGACATCCAGGAGAGGAGCGAACAAACACATCCGCCTCGGGGGGCGCCATGCTGGCTTCTCCCGATTGAAAAAACTCGTTTAGAAAAAACTTGTTTAGAAGTTCCTTCAAGTTCTTGATGATCCAGGGCTTGTTAGGAAAACAACACACCCTCCTGACTGGAACAATAGTGTCAGTGCAGAAGCTGATGTAGTCCGTGATGCAACCTGTCCTGTTGTCAATGTCCTCATCAGCTGATTCACACAACACCTCCCAGTCTGTCAAGTCAGATTTATTTGTATAGTGCTTTTTACAACTGTTGTCATCACACAGCAGCTTTACATAATTATTACTTGATAAAGGACAGAGACAGAGAAGAAAGAAGAAATAACATGAAGGACCCCCGTGAGCAAGCCAAACGGCGACAGTGGCAAGGAAAAACTCCCTCAAAGCTGGAGGAAGAAACCTTGGGAGGAACCAAGACTCACAAGGGGGACCCATCCTCCTCTGGTCAGAACTATTTAAACATTAATGATAAAAATTACTAAACCAGATACAACAGGAAGTTAATAGTGGTGATAATAGTGGCAGACAGCCACGAGTCCATCTAGGTTTCAACACTGCCACCAAACAGGCAGCAGCAGCAGGCGGGAGAGCCGCCAGTCCGCCGTGGGTGGTGGCGGGTGGGGGGGCCCACTGGCCGGACTGATAGGTGGCAGCTGGTTTGACGCAGGTAGATGGGACCTCAGCGGGCCTGCTTCCAGCAGGTTGGGCTGGGTGGCCATTTACTCGGAGAAGGTAAAAAGAGAAAGAGAAAGTTAATTCTGAGAGGAATTTTATGGAGGAGAATGTTGAGCATCAGCATCAGAGTGTGTCTGACGACTCCGGCAGGTTTGATTATAACAGCCTAATTAAAAGGAGAGAGCCAGAAATCTGAATCAAATGTGACCCCAATATTTTTAGCTGCTAAACTAGAAATGATGGAAGCATCGGCCAAGTCTAACGTCAAGTCAGACAGTTTATTTCTAGTGTCTTTTGGACCTAAAAGGAGAACCTCAGTTTTGTCACTGTTGAGGAGAAGGAAGTTGTGACATCCAGTTTTATATCCTTTACACAGTCATCCATTTTCTGTAGTCTAAATTTATCATCAGGTTTGGCTGAAATATAGAGCTGTGTGTCATCTGCATAAAAATGGAAATTAACATTTACATTTACATTTATGGCATTTAGCAGACGCTCTTATCCAGAGCGACTTACAAAGTGCTTTGCTATTTACCCAAGAAGCTTTTTTTAGCTAGTTAGAATAGACTAATTATTCAAAAGATACCTCTAAGCTTAGACATTGCTAAACACAATACAATAAGGCAACCATAGAACTATTCGTCCAAGTACTCTCGGAAGAGGTGGGTCTTCAGTTTGCGCTTGAGGACAGCGAGCGACTCGGCCGTTCGGACACCCAGGGGCAGCTCGTTCCACCACTTTGGTGCCAGGACAGAAAAAAGCCTGGACGCTTGTCTTCCGTGGATTTTGAGGGATGGCAGGTCGAGCCGAGCCGTACTTGAAGCTCGAAGGGCTCTTGACCATTGCCATCAGGTACGGAGGGGCTGGTCCGTTCTTGGCTTTGTAGGCCAGCGTCAGGGTTTTAAATCTGATGCGGGTAGAAGGCTTCCAGCCTTTGTTCTACAACTAAGTTTTGTTCTTAAGCAGCTACATCAGGTGATGACCATGTTTGATTTAATAAGCAGGGTTGGATTTGTTGTCTAATATTTTCTATTTTATTATTAAAATATTCAATAAAAACATGACTGGTTAAAGATGTTGGAATCTGGGGTTGAGTATCTGCCTGGTTTTTAGTAAGTTTAGAGATCTCATTAAAAAGAACTCTTGGATTGTTTTTGTTTTTCTCAATCAGCGAGGCCAAATACACTGAGCGAGCTTTAATGAGTGCCTTTCTATATTTTTATTAAGGCTGTCCTTCCACGCAGAGTGGAACACCTAGTTTGGTCGTCCGCCGTTTCCGCACTGTTTGTTTTAAGGTACGAGTATGATCACTGTACCATGGTGCGAGCCTTTTTTGCCTCAACATTTTATTTTTAAATGGTGCTACTTTGTCTAAGGTTGATCGAAGGGTATTTTCTAGACATTTTGTTAATTTAACTAGCTCTGTTTGGTCTGACTGAGTGTAAGCTGGATAGGGGTGGGAGGTTTTTAGTAAACTGTACAGCTGTCATTGTGGTTATTGTGCGCTTTAGACAGTGTTTGGGGGACGAATTTACATTTTGCCTAAGATGTAGCTCAAAGGAGATTAGATAATGGTCTGATATTACTGAGCTCTGAGGTAGAATATTTAGCTGATCAATGCTAACACCCAGGGTCAGGACTAAATCTAGGGTATGATTACAGTAATGTGTGGGTCCAGTTACGTTTTTTGTAATGCCAACAAAATCTAAAATTGATACAAACGCCTTTGATATTCACTTCGAAAAAGCAGACGATCCATTAACAAAGTCTCCTACTATTATAACTTTGTTGCTGCACACTGCCAAGTCTGCAGCAAAATTACTAAATTCTTTTAAAAATTCAGAATAGGGCCCTGGAGGCCTATAAATATTAATCAATGTGAAAGTATTTTTATTTGTGGCTGGATTTGATATATTAATGTAGAGAATCTCAAAAGAAGTGAAGGTGTTACAGTATTTTTGAATAATCTCTAGTGTATTCTGGTAGATTATGCATACTCCACCTTCTCTGCCTGATAATCTAGGGCTATGTACATATTTATATCCTGTGGGGGTGGCTTCATTTAGTGCTATATATTGATCAGGTCTAATTCAGGTTTCAGTGATGCAGAAAACGTCTAGTTTCTGATCACATATAATTTAATTTACGATCACTGCTTTCGAGGTTGGTGATCTAATGTTAAGTAGACCGAGCTTTAGGTCTGAGGTGCTGCTGTTATCGTTTGATTGCGAGGATTTAACACTGTCTGTGCCCTGAATTAAACCTAAACATAGAACATCTAAATCAGCTCGTGTTAATAATTTAATCACAGTCTCAATACGGTAAAACTTGGGTGACGCCTCGAAGCAGCTCGCAGACGGTCGGTTTAGCCTGTCTATCTGCGGCCTGGTCCTGACTCTGGATTGTCAGCAGCCTTTTACACTCCTCTGCCGACTAACTAGCAGACTATGCGCTATGCTGCATGAAAGTAAGGCAGTACCCTCCCGCGTGGGGTGGACGCCATCCCTACCTAAAAAAACCAGGCTTGCCCTCAAACTGTAACCAATTATCTATGAAGCCCACATGATTTTCTGAACACCACTTGGACATCGGTTCAGCGCTGTGAGTCGGCTGTAGGACTCAGCGCCGCGCCTCGTTGGAATGGGACCAGAGCAAATTATGGCATCGGACATCGTCTGGGCCAGTTTAACCACCTCTTTAATATTATTCTCAGTAACTTCTGACTGCCGCAGACTAATATCATTGGCCCCTACATGAATAACTGTCCTCGAATATCTCCTGTTTGCTAACCACTTAAGGTTGCCGCTAATGTCCGGTGCTCTGGCTCCTGGTAAACAGCTAACTGTTACTGCTGGAGCCCCTAAAGGACTAGCTATCTTCACGTGTCGAAGAATAGAGTCTCCTATTACCAGAGTACTGTGAACAGGCTCCTCAGCGGGTGTATCGGTGAGCGGGGCAAACCTGGTGGGGGGTGGGGGCGTGGTGTTCCGATGGCCTAGCTTCGGCCTTAGCGCTAGCATTAGCCTTAGCTTTCCGGCTATGCCGCTGAGACGTCACCCATTCGCCCCGCCAGAGTGGGGGGGATGCTAACTCTCCCTAAGGCATCTGGGGCTGCTACCAGTGACCCCTGCTCTCTATCCTTCAGTAACCCCATGATGCACACCTCTAACTGGTCCACCTTTTCCACCAGAGAGCTAACTAACTTACATTTAGTACAAACACTATTATCACCAGCGGTGGAAAAAGGGTCTAGACTAAACATGCCACACTTCTCACACTCAAAGTCCAGCAACAGCCATAATAAAGTAGGAACTTACCGCCTGCAGTCGACTTGGGCACCGAAATAAACGTTGTTGTAGGAGTACTCCGCTTTTTGTTTTGTCTTTTTGATAGACCTGTGGAAGGCACCTCGGGTACAGAGTCTCTGAGTCAGTAGAGCGACTGAATTGACTCAATCACTCATTGGGATGATCAGTGTCTCTGAAAATTCTGGACCCAGAGGAATATTGGGATCTCGGTGGAACCTCCAAAACTGTGGTAGTGGGATTTGATTCTCCACGCTTAAAGCATCAACTTTCAAAAATAACCTGTATTTTTAGAGTTAGAGTTTTAAGTTCATCATAAATACAGAAACACTCAGATTCCAGGGGTCTCCGTGTGAACAGATTTTATGACCCCCACCAATGTAAAACAGACTCCTGATTTTAGTTTCACAGAGATCTAGTGAACTAAGGAGGTTCACTTCAGACGGGTCTGGACATGTGTACTGGCTTTGAGTCTGTGATCTCAAAACAGACCTGCAGAGCCTCTTCAGCCTCTGGTGACCACTTCCTGATCACCTTCCTTGTCACAGGCTGTCTTAGAACCAATGGGCGGTATGTGGGTGTCAGCAGAACCAGGTTGTGATCTGATCTCCCCAGTGGAGGTAGGGCAGAGGACCTGTATGCATCCTTAACATTTGCATACAGAAGATCTAGTACTCTGTTCTCCCTGGTATCACAGTCAACATACTGGTGGAACTTTGGCAGCGTGGTTGAGAGTGCAACATGATTAAAAGCCGGGCGTAAGCCGACGGCTAACAGTTCAACGTTCGGGCAACAGTGCTGTTCCTTCACGGTGATATGCAAGTTTCTTCAGTTCAGAAGATCTTCAGCTCAGCCAAGAAATCGCTTATTTGCAACTTTCCCACCCCAAACGATAGAGCTCCTTTTTTTCTTTTCTTTGGTTTTGTCTATTACTTGTTTAAGCTAGATTTTGTTTTTCTAATTGCCACACATGCTCTGTAACAGCCTTGTTGGATTTCCAAACTTTAAACCGGCCAATTGCAACTACCGTAAACCTCTCACTGTGACTAGCCTCAGTTGATAGAAGCCAAATTTAATGATAGTCCTGTACTTATCCAAATGGTGCCCCTTTGAATGTGAATAATTAAACAAGTTATTGATTCATTGATTTGAAATAAGGATTCGATCCTCATTGATTAAACTTCTGTGTTTGAATATTGAGCTATATCAAGCTCAATCAAGCGCTGGTATTTAAGCTGTGATTTGTCCTCTATACATGTATGTTTTGTATGCAGCAACTGCGTCGTCTTGCGGTTAACTGCATTACGTAGCATTGGTGAGCCACCATGCTCACAGTAAAGGTACCCTGTAATGTCTCTCAGAATTGCCCTGGTTAACGTGAACTACCGCTTTAATTACTCAATCATAAACCTTTATTCCCTGCTCCCGAGGCCAAAGCAGAAGCTAAAGTAGAGATAAAAGTGAACCAATCTCCACAGGTTAGCAGCAAAAAGAAATTCCTTAGAGGTGGAAAACTGACATCAAGGTCTAGGCACCCCAAGACATACCCTAGGAGGACTGTTGTACTCTGGCGACGCTCAGGCTGCCACAGCAGAGCCAGCTCCCTTACTAATAGACCAGGGTTATCTCAGGGGTCCCTCCGATCGTGATGAAGATAAAATAGCTTGCACTATTCCCCGGATAGTTTCCTCTCAGACCGGGTTAGTGGCTGCCTTGGCAGCCAAGCAACTAAGGCAGCAGTCTCCACAAGCTTATCACAACCTCAGGCAAGCCTACTTTGGAGCCAGGAATGAGGTAGGCATGGGGGAAGATGTGCTTTTTAAAACCCTGTCCTCCAAAACCTCCATCCAACTACTAGCCATTACCTTGGTGTTGTGGCATGCCCACAACCGCTCTTCAGGGCCTTGTGGTCGTAAGCAGTACAGCTGCCATACCAGACAGTGATGTAGGCCATGAGGATGCTCTCTATGGTGCATCTGTAGAAGTTGGTG
The DNA here is from genome assembly GCF_030463535.1 of Salminus brasiliensis. Classification (NCBI taxonomy): domain Eukaryota; kingdom Metazoa; phylum Chordata; class Actinopteri; order Characiformes; family Bryconidae; genus Salminus; species Salminus brasiliensis. The sequence continues at coordinate 8,117,171 of NC_132902.1, read as the reverse complement.
AGGATGTCAGGAGGCAGACCAAACTTCTTAAGCCTTCTCAAGAAGAAAAGGCGCTGATGGGCAGACCTCACTGCTTTGTTGGTGTGGAGGTTTTCCCTGAGAAACCTAACACTGTTTACCCTCTCCACTTCAGCTCCATTGATGTATAAGGGAAAGTGACCACCCCTTTGCAGCTTCCTGTAGTCCAATAATCTCCTTAGTTTTGCTGATAAGACTGAGGTTGTTGTGGTAGCACCACTCTGACAGGGCACTGACCTCATCTCTGTAGGCAGTCTCGTCTCCATCGGTGTTGAGGCCTAGGATGGTGGTGTCCTCAGCAAACTTGATGTTGGATGTGTGCCTGGCTACACGGTCATGTGTATACAGGGAATTCAAGAGGGGGCTGAGGACACAGCCTTGAGGAGCCCCTGTGCTCAGTCAGCGTGGACGAGAAGCGGTTTCCTACTCTCACCACGTGGGGTCTACATGTTAGGAAGTCCAGGACCCAGTTGCACAGATGAGAGTTCAAACAAGTCTGTGAGCTTGGGGATGAGTTTAGCTGGGATGATTGTGTTCAATGCTGAGCTGTAATCTATGAACAGCATTCTCACATAGGTGTTCTTTCTGTCCAAGTGTGTGAGGGTAGAGTGCCCTGTTCTGTTGTGCAATAGTGTCATCTGTGGATCTGTTGGGATGGGTATGCAAATTGGTGAGGGTCCATGGTGGCTGGAAGCGAGGAACAGATGTGGGTTTTGACCAGCCACTCAAAGCACTTCATAGCTGTTGATGTCAGTGCAAGCAGTCATTCAAGCAGGTGATGGCCGGTGTCTTGGGAACTGGTACAATTGTGGTTCTCTTGAAGCATGTGGGAATCACTGACCGTCTTAGGGAGAGGTTAAAGATGTCCATGAAAACCTCAGCCAGCTGGATGGCACATGCTCTGAGCACCCGACTGTGAACGCCATCAGCACCAGGTGTTTTGCGTGGGTTAACTGCCTTGAAGGATCTGACCACCTCAGATACAGAAATGGATGGAGCACAGCTCTCCTGATCTACTGGGAGTTTTGTCGCTGGGGAGGTGTTTGCCTCAAAACGAGCATAATGTGCTTTGAGGAGGACAACCCCATATCACAGATCCCACCACCTTTGTAGTCAGTGATTGTGCGGAGACCATTCCACATGAGTCTGAGATCAGACCCACGGTAGTTAGACTCCACTCTGTCCCTATAGTTCCTTTTGGCCAGCCAAGGTCATATCTGGCTTTCTTGTAACTCTCCAGGTCACCAGTGTAGGCTGTGGTCCGAGCTCTTAGTTTGGCTCGGACCTCAGTGTTTATCCAGGGCTTCTGGTTGGGAAATGTTCTGACCTTGATCTTTGAAAAAAAAATCAGCAGTGCATTTACTGATGTAGCTTGTGACTGAGTCATTGATGTCAATGCCAGCTGCATCACGAAACATCTGCCAATCTGTGGTTTCAAAGCAGTCTTTGTCTGCATGCAGGCAGAAGAAAAATGGAGGTGTGATCAGCTTTGCCGAAGGCAGGGCGGGGGAGGGCTTTGTAACTCTAAGTGCAGTGTAGCAGTGATCAAGAATCTCTTCTCCTCGGAGAGGAAGTTAATGTGCTAGTAGTATTTGGCAAAACCATTTTCAGGTTGGCCCTGTTAAAATCCCCAACAACAATAAAAACAGCCTCTGGGTGAGTTCTCAAGCCTGCTGCTGAACTCATACAGAGCCTTTAATGCATGTGACTTGTCCGTCTGAGGAGGGATATAGGCTGTAGTGAGGATGACTGAGCTGAAGTCTCTGGGTAGAAAATGTGATTGAACTTTGAGTTCAATATCTGGAGAGCAGTGACTGGCTAGAACCGCTATATCTGATCACCGTCAAGAGTTCACCATCTCACACACACTTCACCGCCTCTGCCCTTACCAGAGTCCAGCGTTCTGTCCTGCTGGTAGATGGAGAAGCCCACATCTGTGAGCGCTAACATGCTGCAGATCTCAATGTTGCGCTGAAACTTGATCCGTGTGTTCAGCTCTTCTGTTTTGTTCTTCAGTGATTGAACATTCGCAAGCAGGATGCTAGGAAGCAGAGGGTTGAAGCATCTTTTCCTAGTCCAGGATGCTAGGAAGCAGAGGGTGGAAGCACCTTTTCCTAGAGGTTTTCAGTAAACTGTACAGCGGTCATTAGGGTTATTGCACGCTTTAGACAGTGTTGGGGGGGCAGGGGGGCAATAACATTTTTGCCTGATATTACTGGGCGTCAAGGCAGAATATTTAGATGTTCAATGCGAACACCCAGGGTCAGGACTAAATCTAGGGTATGATTACAGTAATGAATATTAAAGTCTCCTATTATAACTGCCAAGTCCTGCAGCAAAATCACAATTCTTTACAAATTTCAGAATAGGGCCCTGGAGGCCTATAAATATTAATTAGTGTGAATGCATTTTTTTTTTATTTGTGGCTGGATTTGATAATGTAGATAATCTCAAAAGAAGTGAAGATGTTAGTGTTTTTGAATATCTAGTGTATTCTGGTAGATTGTGCACACTCCACCTCCTCTGCCTGATAATCTAGGGCTATGTACATATGTATAACCTGTTGGGGTGGCTTTATTTAGTGCTATATATTGATCAGGTCAAGTTATACATTCAGCAGTTACTTGCATGAGTACCTGCCCAAGAATTTGACCCAACTGACCCCGTCTGGTTCCTGTTTATCGAGGTCATTCTAAGGCATGAGCTGACTGGAGAATGTTCTTCTCTCCAGTCATGTACTCTTCTTACATCCACTTCTGCTTATCTGTGGCAGAGTGCAATCGCACCCTGACAAAGGGGATTGGAGACAGAAAATAACAGGATGGTCAGACCCTGGTGCAACATAGATAAACAACACATTGCAAGAGGTGACCGAGATCACTTTACATATCGCAGAACATGCATCAACAAACTCTTTTTTTGATTGATTAATGAATCCTCAATAATTCTTCAGGAACAGTAAACAGAGTGTAAACAACTGCACTCTTGCAGTAAAAACACATCAGACTTTATATCTTTTAAAAGGGACAAGACACTCTGCTCTAGTAGAGGCTCTTTAGATTTTAAGAAAGGTAGGAATTAAAAGACTATGAAAATAAAAACTACATTTATAAAAGATTAAAAGGGCATTTTAAAATTACATGATTTCTTGTGACACCTTCTCTTTTACCACTGTTCTGGGGTTAGGAGGTTGGCCGGTGTCTCCAGCCTCCAGAGCGATGCTCTTGTAGGGTCCTGGGTGTGGATGTCTTTAGGTGGAAGTGCAGAAAAGACACCGGGGCCATCGGGTCATAGACGATCCAGACCCTCCGAGGGGGAACTGCCTGGATCCTGTGTCTCCCTCTGTTTCTTCTCTGCCAGTTCAGGCAGAGGAGACCCCATAGGTCTCTTCACTTGAGCATTGGGGAGCGAGCCATCAGACCCACTCCCACTGGAGGCTACGCTCCCCTCAGGCACCGTGATCAGGGAGGAAGTACTTTCCTTGATAATAGATGTAGCCCTGGTTTTCACCCCTAACTATCATGCCTCAGGCCTAGGTAACTGCTCGGGTCTTTGCATTGTTTAATGGGAACTCTCCACAAGCAGTTCCATACTCCACCACCTCTGCCTGATAATCTAGGGCTATGTACATATTTATAACCTGCGGGGGTGGCTTCATTTAGTGCTATGTATTGATCAGGTCTAATCCAGGTTTCAGTGAGGCAGAAAACGTCTGGTTTCTGATCACATATAATTTCATTTACGATCACTGCTTTCGAAGTTAATGATCTAATATTAAGTAGACCGAGCTTTAGGTCTGAGGTGCTGCTGTTATTGTTTGATTGCGAGGATTTAACACTGATTAAATTATTAAAATGAGCTGATCTAGATGTTCTATGTTTGGGTTTAATTCGGGGCACAGACACGGTCTCAATGCAGTAAAACCTGGGTGACTCCTCAAAGCAGTTCGCAGACTGTGGGTTTAGCCTCTCTGTCTGCGGCCTGGTCCCGGCTCTGGATTGTCAGCATTCTTTTACACTCCTCTGCCGACTAACTAGCAGACTATGGGCTATGCTGCACGAAAGTAGGGCAGCACCCTCCCGTGTGGGGTGGATGCCATCCCTACCTCAAACTGTAACCAATTATCTGTGAAGCCCACATGATTTTCTGAACACCACTTGGACATCCAGTGGTTCAGCGCTGTGAGTCGGCTGTAAGACTCAAATTACGGCCTCGGACGTCGTCTGGGCCAGTTTAACCACCTCTTTCAATATTATCTTTCGTAACTTCAGACTGCCGCAGACCAATATCATTGGCCCCTACATGAATAAAAATCTTTGAATATCTCTGTTTGCTAACCGCTTAAGGTTGTTGCTCTGGCTCCCGGTAAACAGCTGGAGCCCTTAAAGGACTAGCCATTTTGTCGAAAAATAGTCTTCTATTACCAGAGTTCTTTGAACAGGCTCCTCAGCGGGTGTTTCGCTGAGCGGGGCAAACCAGTTTGACACGCGAATCGTGGGGGCACTCCCTAAGGCATCCGGGGCTGCTACCAGTGACTCTTGCTCTCTATCCTTCAGTAACCCCATGATGCACACCTCTAACTGGTCCACTTTTTCCACTAGAACGCTAACTAGCTCACATTTAGTAAAAATGCTAAAAATCACTAGCAGTGGAAAAAGGGTCTAGGCTAAACATACCACTCTTCTCACACTTAAAAAGCCCACCAACAGCCATAATAAAATACTTACCCCTAAACGTTTTTGTAGGGGTACACACACAATCTAAAAGCAGTTACGACAAAGTAGATGACTAAACAGATATAAAAAAAAATAATAATAAGATGGAGATAGTGATTCCTCCAAGGTCCGGGTCAGGAGTCAGGATTTCCTACAAGGGTTAGTGGCAGAGCTGGGCCAGAAAGGTTTGGAGTAACCAGAGTTCTGTTATTAGCATTGCCAAACCTACTGGCCAGAAAATCTTCCCCTCTCACACGGGCAAGTTCACTCTCCTTTTGGAGGCGGGCAGTTTCTGATAAGCCTGCATTATGTTCACTTTCAATGAGCACCTCATTCAATGTGTCTGTAGTTTATGTATGTATGTATTATTAATATCTTAATCACTAGTTTCTAACTAGAGAAAGCTATATCAATGATTTTGAGTTCTGAAGGTTTTAATGTGAATTCTTTTCAGTTATTGGCAACAAGCAGTATTAAATGATCTCAAGATTCACAACTTGATGTAAGTAAATGAAGCATTTATTAACACAAACTACTCTAAACACAACACCATCAGTCAGTATATTTACAATGTCTCAGAGCTAGATGGTTAGCTAGGAGTGTGGGCGAGAGACCGTGAGATGAGAGAACGTGTGCGCTAAACAATTGAGAGAAAGAGAGTGAGTATGCGCCCAATTTCCATGAACAAAGAAAGAAAGGCACGGATTTTGAATGTTTAAACATGGCGGTCGCCACTATATGTTAATGAGGATCTCAGCTAGAACGGAGTGAAGCTGACTGTAAGAACACGTGTTACAGCTGCTGCTGTGTTTAGCTTTAAACTATGTACTAATGTGGCTGTATTTCAAGTGTTCGGAAAGAGAGGCTGCATGCAAAGAAGTCGCTGCGCTCACAGATCTGAGTTTGCAGGGTCTAACAGTTGGTGGTTCTTCAAAAAAGAAAAATACATTAAAATGCATTAAACTTTAAGATAAAGGATTTGTTCACTAAACTATGCCCAGATGTTAAAGTTCAGTCTCACGTGACGGATATTTTCTCAAATATTTAGTGGTTGTCGTCCTCAGCTGATGTGAAGGAATTTTCACCATTCCTTGAAGAATGAAGATTCTTGACGTGCCGTCCAGGTACTGCTTCTGGGAATGCTTTTCGTTCTAGCTTCTGTTCCAGGAAAAGTTCACAGTTGCAAGTAAAGGAAATGTTCAATTTACTCTTGTTCAGGTCGTGACCACCCTTTGCAAGCTTGCTTTGAAGAAAGTAGCTGTGGAAACGCTGATCAGACGTCCAGCTGAAATTCTAAAGGTGATTAGAGTTAGGCCCATCAAGAGCTGACTGTTCTTTGTTGGGACAATGGTAGATGGCTCCTTTTGTTTCTCGGTTGGGTGTTTACCTTACTGGATAAACTCCTAGAGATGCGTAGAGCGGAAGGAGCAAGCTCCTCTTCCAGCTCCCTCTCTTCTCTGAAGAGGTGGGTCTTCAGTCCGCGTTTGAAGACAGCGAGCGACTCTGCCGTTCGGACACCCAGGGGAAGCTCGTTCCACCACTTCGGTGCCAGGACAGAAAAAAAGTCTGGACGCTTGTCTTCTGCGGATTTTGAGGGATGGTGGGTCAAGCCGAGCAGTCCTTAAAGCTCGAAGGGCTCTAGGTGCGGATCGGCTTTTGACCATTGCCATCAAGTATGGAGGGGCTGGTCCGTTCTTGGCTTTGTAGGCCAGCATCAGGGTTTTGAATATGATGCGGGCAGCTACAGGAAGCCAGTGAAGAGAACGCAGCAGTGGAGTGACATGGCTGAATTTAGGGACATTGAAGACGACCCGTGCCGCTGCATTTTGGATGAGTTGCAGGGGCCTGATGGTGCGCAGAGGGAGACCAGCCAAAAGAGAGTTGCAGTAGTCAAGTCTGGAAGTGACGAGAGGCTGAACAAGCACCTGGCCTCTCTAGAGAAGAAGGGTCCGATTCTCCAGATGTTGTACAGGAGAAATCTGCAGGACATAGTTACATTTGCAACATGACTTGAGAACGATAACTGATCATCCATGACTACACCAAGGCTTCGAGCTTCTAAGGTAAAGGTGCACGTATTTGTCACTGTACAGTGTGGACTGTACAGCGAAATGTGTCCTCCGCATTTAACCCATCTGGTAGTGAACACACACTCACACACACACATGTGTTAGGGGCAGTGAGTACACACACACCCAGAGCGGTGGGCAGCCAACTCCAGCGCCCGGGGAGCAGAGAGGGTAAAGGACTTGCTCAAGGACCCAACAGCGGCAGCTTGCCGAGACCGGGAATCGAACCCACAACCCTGTTATCGATATCCCGGCGCTCTAACCGCTGAGCCACCACTGCCCCTGTAGAAGGAGTGACCAGTGAGTTCTCAAAGGTGATGGTAAGATCGTTGATGGTGAGCCACCATCCAAGAAGAGATGTCAGCGAGGCATGCTGAGATGCGGGCAGAAACCTGTGGGGAAGAAAGCAGGAGTTGAGTGTCATCAGTGTGACCGTGGTAAGAGAATCCATGAGAGGATATCACTTTACCAAGAGAGCTAGCGTAGAGTGAGAAAAGGAGAGGACCAAGAACCGAGCCGAGCCATGTTACCTGGTATGAGCGTCCCTGCAGGTATGATGCAAACCATCACCATGCAGAGCCGGTAATTCCAAGGCCAGCAAGGATAGACAGGAGGATCTTGTGGTCCACTGTGTCAAAAGCTGCGGAGAGGTCAAGAGCCAGTTGAGGGTGAGCCAGAGCGCTGTGAACTCTGCAGCTGGTAATTTCTCTACACGCTTGCCCACCCCGTTTACCACTAGTCGGTAAACTGGCGGCTGGACCTCCCCTGCTGGCAGGCTCTGGCATTGCAGGGGACCGGTTATGGCCCACAGGTCCCTCGCCACGCTGCACTCCTAGAGCACGTGCTGCTCTAGGGTTCGCCACACCCAGGCCCACGGCCCTGATGGGGAGGATCTCATGAGCTGTCATCCATGATAAGTCCTTGTGCTTGTTCTGGAGAGCAGGGTGGGCTGCGTTCCTCCAAACCTTCTTGGCCTCACTTGAGGCTGGCAACTGGGCTCACCTCTTCCCGGTCCTACTTATTTTTCTAAATCATTTTCTTAAACCTTCTAATAAAATCATATTTTTTAGGGTGAAAAAGAGACAAGTGTTTATAAATCCGGTTGTAAAATCTTTATACTGTGCAAGTATGACCCCATCCAGAACATGACACTGCCACGGTCTTGTTGTCTCTGGGGTTTGTCGCATTCCTTGTGTAAAGCAGCGAGCTTTAAAAACAGGTGGGGGTCTGGGAGCCCTTTCCCTCCGTTCTCCTTTCTCTTTTTAACCTCTCTCCCACTTGGACCCCCACAGGAAATAAAACCCCGCTATCTCCAGTACTAAAATGAAAAAATCTTGGGGGACTAAAATCAGAACACAACAATAAAAGCAAAGGTAAAATCACAGCTTTGACTATTTAAACTTTGCCTTCTATTGTCAACTGTCTCTGTCCCCAAAATCCCAACTGTTGCCTGACTTTCTCTAACGCGTCAGTCCAGTTGCCCCGTCCACCACCCTCTTAGTCAAATTTAATTCCTAAAATTTTAATCTTTATCTTTAAAATCCAGATCCAGGTCTGTTTCTGTGTTTCCCCAAAGAGCTGGGCCTCGGACTTCCATACCAGTCAGTCAAGTCTAGTGCTCTTTGGACCGATAAAACAGCGGAACATAAAAGCATTACGTCGTCCATGTACAAAGTACAGGTCGCCGTCAGTCCACCTGGCAAGTCCAGTCCTTTGATCCATTTGTACTTTCTCAAGAATCTGCACCAGTGGCTCAATGCATGCCATGTACAGGAGCGGAAATAACGAACACCCTTGGTGGACACCAGCGCAAACTCTGATCTCCTGTGTAAAGCAGACACACCCACTTTAAAAACCCATTTTTGCCGTACCTGGGACAGATTTAGAACTATGAGCCAAATGTTTCCTGTCTCTCGCAAAACAGATGGCGTCTCGGACCAACACTAGGCTGTCAGTGATCTTCCTTCCTGGCATGGCACAGGCTTGATCGTGGTGGATTACGTCCTCTAAAACAGTCGACATCCATCTTGATAAAAGTTTACTAAAGTTTACAATCAAAATTTAAAAGGGTTATCTGTCTCCAGTTTCTCAGGTCTGTCTTGTCTCCTTTCTTAAAAAGTAAAGTTACTATTCCTAATCTAAAACTGTCTGTTTTTTAATGAATTTGACTTCCAGTCAGAATGTCCATTGCTAAAATGTCCCAAAAGGTCAAATAAAATTCCACAGGGAGTCCATCCTCTCCATCCTAAAACCTTTCAGACATTTTAAAATTTCATCACCTGTAAAATGTCTTGTTAAAACACTAACTTTTTGTTTTTCTAAAAAGTTTAAAACCTCTCCCATCGATTTAGTTTGCACCCTTTTTTTATTAAAAAGTTCTTCATAAAAACATTACATTTCTTTTAAAATCCCTTGTTTCCTCACTTCCATTTTGTTATCCCCCCCTAGATAAAAAGTTTCTTTAAAAAGTATCATGTGCATTTTTCCCCTTCTACTTCTTTTTCTATACTTCTTAAAATTGTTCCATTTCTTTGACACTTCCCTTTTAAGTTTTTTATTCCATCACTAAAATCATTGTAGTCTTTTTTTGCAGCCCCATCATGCTTCATCTCTCTGTTCTGTTTATTTATTTATTTATTTTTCCCCTCTTCCTATCTTTTAAAAAAAAAAAAACGTGTTAGTCCTTTTTAACCATTTCCCACCACTGTGCCCGTGAGTCAAAACAGTTTTGGAGGGTCTGCCAGAGACAGTACTGCTCCTTGTGGCTCTTAACTATTTCTTCATCTTGTAACAGGGAGCAGTTCAGTCTCCACAGCCCTCCCCCTACAGTCACACCGGTGGGGAGAGACAGGGTGCATGACAGCATGAGGTGATCAGAAAAACAGAGGGGGGGGGGGGCTGTCAATGTTGCATTAGTCTCTTGTAAAAATGTAGTTTATGCGGGAGGCTCGAGCACAGTCTTATAAAAGTTTGTACCTGTCATTTTTATTGTTAAAACCATACACATTAAGAATGTTAAAATCCCATCCTAAAGTTAGATTTGCTAAAAGAGCCCGTCCCTCTCTTACTACTGTGCTGCCCTTCACCAAGATGTGAGCGTTCTTTATTAAAGCGATGCCCTTGGCTCTATTGGAGTGTGAAGAGAGAGATATAGGGGGCACTTTTCATCAAACTAGTTTTGACAGGTCCTCTTGACCAATCAGATCGTACATCAAGCCACGCCCCCTTCCGACATCGGTTACCCATTCTCTCACCTCACCCCTTTGCTGTGTGTGTGTGAGAGAGAGAGACTTGATCAGAGATTTTTAGACTTTTATTTACGATTCACATGTTACATGATTCGGTAACCAATCAGGTGACCGAGATACATATGATCGAGCAAATCAGAGTATGCAACATCATAAGTCTCCACCCATGCACTCTGTAGGGCGACGGATTTAAAAGGTCAGTGATTGTGCGGCGGTCTAAGAAAACAGATGCACCCAAAAAAATATGGCAGACTCTGGCTAGAACAAAAATGCGCTTAAAAGAAACGATTCATGCATGGCGGCTATTTTGGTTTCTATTTTGATGAAGAAAATGACCGTTGTCTTGTACAGTGGGGCGGCGTCAAGTGTGGAAGACACCGCTACCCATTTTACCTTGCACCGCTATGACTGGGGTAACTTCAAGAAGCGCACCGTTGAATTGAACAATTTTGTGAAAAACAGACGTAACACTTGTGTGCCGAGGCTATCACAAAGAGTTATGTTAGTGGACCAGTTCTAGGCTCGTTGGGGGTGGTGCAATAATAAACAACCAGAGACACAAGTATAAAGGGTTATTTTGGTGTTTAGTAAACAAACATTTGACAGGCAGACATTTATATACAATTGGCACAAATGTTTCTGTTATCAAATTAAAGAAAATCAGAAAACCAACAATGTTGTATTTTGAGTTTTATACTGTGTTTATATTTATTATGCTTTATTTAGGACGTATTAGTTCAAGTTCAGTTAATGGTTGAGCTTATATTCACTATGAATTTATTTGTGTTCGTTTAGATTAGTCAGTTTACAACAGGGTTAAATCAATACTGGTTTATTCTTCTAGTGTGACTGCGGATTCTTTTTGGTTTGACGGTTAAATGGTAAGTATTTTTTATGTTGGAAATTTACAATTATATTTCTCTCCTATGTAGGTTGAGTATTGTGAGAGTTAACGAATTTTTCTTTTTCCTCCTAGGTTTCACAGGAACTTCTTTGCTAAATCAACCACTTGGAATCCCTTATAAATACAACAATGAATAAAAATGAAATAAAAAAATAGAAAACAAAATGCAACCCTTGTCTGTCTTTTAGAACTAAAAGAGTACTGTATAACCTCCCTTACTGTTCAGTATTTCACTTAACCAATGCACAATTAACATAACACACACATATTTTTCCAGAACCAAATAACAAAACAGGGAGAAAAGAATGCTTTTGGGTCAGTCCATTAAGTGAATTTACACTTAATGCTCAATATTTTGATTGTGCTGTAGAACAGTTCTGAATGTTCCAGGATGTTCCAGGTAAGAGAAAAAAAAAATAGTGAACAACACAGGGTCCACGTCGCTCCTTAATGTAGCTCCTTTCCCTTTTTTCCTTTAGGAACGCAAAAGTGTTCCATTCAAACTAAAAAACTCAGAGCAGTCCAGGTCCTACCGTACAGGAGGATCGGGTTCACTTCTTAACTGTTAATAGGCACAAGATCCGGGGTTGGCTCGCCATCCAGTGTCCACTGCACCCACACAGGCTACGGTGTATGAGGCACTCAGTTGTACACAGGAACTACTGTATATTTCAGAAAAGGGAAAAAAACCTGACCAAAAACCAACTTAATACATTCAAAACTGGGAATTGTCATCCTCTTTGGGTACCGGAACTGATAAAAACCCACATATAGAGCTGATTTAGTCTCTTTTTTTTTTCTTCAGAAAATAGGCTGTATTTTCAGGTTGTGCTAACACTTCTCCCCTCTGCTCGAACTCTGCTCCGGAGCTCCCCACTCACGGCTCGTCTTTTTTTTTTTTTTTTCTTTTCCGCCAAGTCGTCTTAAAGGGGCAGCGCACCTTTCTCTATGGCGCGTTTAATTGAATGAATGCTTTATTGAATTAATATTTTAACCACCTTTATTAATCGTACAGGCTTTTAATATGAACTAGTTAGTATTATTTATTTATTAATGACTATTTCTGTTCATTTAAGTGTATTAATAGTTCAATATCTTGAGGTTTTGCCATGACATATTTTAACATGGGTTACACAGACCTAAGGGTACTAGTCCTGTATTTACAATAATCATAACCCCTTGAAAACCATCAGGGCAAGCATCGTCGTACACTTCTGGCTTACAAGCCTACAGCGTTGATGACTGATCCAACGTCATATGTCTACCGTGCACAATCGCAAGTGTTCAGCAAACTGTGTTTTGCGCAAAAAACACGATTACCATGTGACGGTACAGTGGAAGGATTGGAAAGAGATTTTGTCAAAGGTTGAACAATTGTTTGAGCTGGAACGAATCAAAGGTATGGAAAGATTAAAAATGAGACTGAATGATCAATTTGATTCAGACATCAGCTATCCGCTTGTAAAGGTTCTCGATCTGGAAATCAATCGCGTGTTTGGGAAAGAGGTTGAGGGCGGAGTTAGAGTTGTGACCCACACCCCATAACGCAGAGTATAAAGTCAGACTCTGATACCTGTTATCAAAGAGTCACAAAGTTTTGTTTTTTTCCTACACGCAGTGGCGACGGGGATCTCATCGGCAATGGCTCAAGAACTCTTAAACTTGTATTCCTACGTTCCTAACACGGAAAACATTTCCTCTGATTTACCTCAGACTGAAGCAATGGTAGAAATCGACGGGTGTGTAAGTTCGGCTGTGCTTTCCATCATCCGTGCGGTGACGGGTGATCTAATGTACAAAATCATTGAAAGTGATATGCATGAAAACTGCAACGGATGCGCCATCGACCATCCTAGCCAATTACAGCACACCTGCTTGTTTGAGCCTGAAGATCTGTACCTACACTTTAACGCTAAAAGGCTGTTGACAAAACCTTTTAGGCCTTGGTTAAAATGCACCTTAGCCAGGGCTCTAAAGTTGTGCAGAGTCTTGAACGTGCAGACTTTGGAAAAAATCCAAGCCGTTGCTGAAATGGTCGTGTGTGAATTACGCGATGAACGTTACTTCAAGACTGATTACAACAATGGAGTGAAAGATATCGACTTTTGGAATTGTCATGGCTCTCTGGACCCCTTGAGCTGTCTCTGACATGGGTATCATTGTCTTTAGCGTCAAATCCTTCTCAAAGAAATGCCTGAGGACCTGGGGTAAACCTTTTGTTTAGTGGATATGACCAATTTTACTCTGTATATACAGATATTATTCGTTTTCAAAGTAGGGGACAGTTTTGCACTTTTGAGGTGTGTACATAAGCCGTAAAAAACAACTAAATTGTCACATTAACCTACATCAAGCCACACTACGTACCTGTGCGTAAGAATCTTATAAGCGAAATAATCATCGAAGTCAAAACTGACCAAGAACTGCATATTCCTTTTCTCTATGGGAAATTTGTGGCTAAACTTGTGGGACAAAGAAAGGTGAACATTTTTTTAAAGCCATGGCTTTCTTGCACAGTCTTTTGTCAATATGCACCAAGTCAGAAATTAGATATTTTTACGCTACATTACACCCAAACAAGCATTGAAAAGTACGTTTACATCGAAATACCCCCGCTTTCAGCCTTAACGGACCCTTGGAGTTTTTCGTGGCGGGCAATGGTGAAGACTATCTAGACCTGAACAACACTATCTCCGGTGTAAAATCACAAACTCTGATGGCACAAACATAGCTAACGATGCTAAGGTCGGAGTTGTAAACTACCCCATAGCGCCTCTTTTATGGAATTGATGTTAAATTTTAGCAAAACTGCTTTAGAAACGCAATATTCAGCAGGACTGTTTTACAAAGACACCGCCGGACAAATGGACACAATGGACCCGCAAGGCCGTAACAGCGGACTCAGAAACTGAGCCCTTTTTAGCTCCGAAAGCAAAACCTTTGACTTGGTCAGTCATTCACTCAGATATATTTTATCAGGATAAATTGTTACTGAATGGTGTTGATTTAAAAATTAAAATGGTTCGGAGTAAAGATGAATTTTGTTTGAAGGAGTCAGGAATTACATTCTTAAATCACTTTCAGTGTCTGTTTGTGAAAAAAGTAACTGTCTCCGGCTATAAAGTTGGGACATGCGTAGGTGTTGCTCAACTCCACAGCCAAATACCCGTTTGAAAGAGTAAGCATGAAGACCTTCAGTGTACCGGCAGGAAGTTGTATATACTTCAGTGGAGCGACTGATAAGAACCCCTTCAAATTTAAACATTACGATACACAATACGAGTTTGTCGCTCTTTACGTCGATGGAACACAGTATCCCGCCTTTTCCTAATTTTGATGTTGTTCGCAAATTTGATTTGTTAATTTTAGCGTCTGGGAAACATCTTAAAGAATCAAGGATTGTCGATAAACAGACAAGACTACACAGGTTACACCCTGATCGCATTCAATCTGAGCCCTGATGATGACTGCGGACAAAATCTATTGTTAATAAAGTTGGGAAATAAGATAAGATAGTCCTTTATTAGTCCCGCAGTGGGGAAATGAGACTGGAGCTAAGATTTCGAAACCCTCTTCCGAGAACCGTAATCCTAATCATATACTCCAGTTTTGATTCGATTCTAGAAATCAACAATCAGAAATGTCCTCATCTATTATCAGTAAACAAGGATACCAGAGAACTTTTGGATGTGATGAAGTTGCCCCGTGGTAAAGATATTCAGAGGAGTCTTTGCCGGTGTCATGGTTCGTCTTGTCCGGAGGAGGACTTTGTTTGAAAGGAGACTCGTGACCACAGTCTTTCAGTTGTAACAATGAAACATTTTATTCCAATCAAAAGTACAGTGTGGAGAGAGTCTGCCAATTCTAGGTGCCCTTTCTCTCTCTCTCTTCAAGATGGCGCCGCTGACGACGGCCGCCGTAACGACTGCTCTGACCACATCTAGCTTTTTTTTTAGTTAAATTTAGTGTTTTTAGCTATTTTATTCAACCCTTTTCATCATGGCTCGTATTGTATACGACCGAGAGACTCTTCTTTCTGTTAATTTACAATTCACTCACCTTAAATCGCTGCTAACTCCGGATCCAAGCTGGCTGAGAGAAATCCTGAAGGAGGACAAAGGAAGGGACGCCGAACTCCACAAGAAGCGACACCGAGGAAAGCGAGCCGGCGTCAGAGACAGACTGAGAGCCAGGGCACACAGGGCACCTCTGCCTAGTATTCTCCTAGCCAACGTCCAGTCTCTAGACAACAAACTCGACGACCTCCGGGCCAGAATCAAGTTCCAGAGAGACATTCGGGACTGCAACCTCCTCTGCTTCACCGAGACATGGCTGAACCCAGCCATACCGGACCACGCCAGCCAGCCGACCGAGTTCTTCTCGGTACATCGCATGGACAGAACCATGGAGTCGGGGAAGTCAAGAGGTGGTGGAGTATGTATCATGGTGAACAACAAGTGGTGCGACAGTGCTAATGTTGTGACCCTCGTACGCTCCTGCACACCAAACCTGGAGCTGCTCGCCCTAAAGTTTCGTCCCTTCTATCTTCCTCGGGAGTTCACCTCGGTCATCGTCTGTACAGTGTACATTCCACCCGATGTACAGAAGGACACCGCGCTGTGTGAGCTTCACGATACACTCACACAGATCCAAACCCACCATAAGGACGCTGCACTCACTGTTGTTGGGGATTTTAACAACGCCAACCTCAAAAGTGTGGCAGCGAACTTTCACCAACACATCACCTGCCCCACCCGGGGCCACCGGACTTTAGATCACTGCTACACCACACACAAAGACAGCTACAAAGCGCAGTCAGTACCACCGTTTGGAAAGTCAGACCATGCCGCCATCTTTCTCCTACCAAAATATAAACAAAGGCTGAAGCAAGAGCTTCCGGTGGTGAGAGAGGTCGAGGACCAATCAGTGGCCACGCTGCAGGACACTCTTGATGACGCGGACTGGGACATGTTCCGGCGCAGCTCCGATGACGTCAACATGTTTACGGAAGCGGTCGTGGGTTTTATCGGGAAAGTAGCGGACGACACCGTCCAGAAATCTACAATCAAAACATTTCCCAATCAGAAGCCCTGGGTGGATAAAAGCATCCGGGAGGCTCTGAATGCCCGCACTGCTGCCTACAACACAGGACTGATCAGCGGAGATATGCAGGAATACAAGTCTGCGTCATATGGAGTAAGGAAGGCGGTAAAGGAGGCGAAGCAGCGCTACGGAAGGAAACTAGAGTCCCAGTTCCAGCAAAACGACTCTAGGAGCCTGTGGCAGGGACTGAGAACAATAACGGACTATAGGAGCCCACCCTGTGGACTGGGAAGTGCAGACTTATCACTGGCGAACGAGCTAAACACCTTTTATGCTCGCTTTGATGCTGCAGCCGGCAACGTTAACTACAGTGACACCGGCACAGCTGATATAGAGGAGCACGTCAGAGAACAAAGAGCCTTCACCATCACAGAGAGAGATGTACGGCGGGTGTTCAGAAGAGTGAATACCAGGAAGGCTGCGGGACCCGATGGCATCTGTGGTCGAGTCCTAAAAGCCTGTGCAGATCAGCTAGCCCCGGTATTCACGGACATCTTCAATCTCTCACTGATGCAGGGGATTGTTCCATCTTGCTTCAAACAGTCCATCATCGCTCCTGTCCCGAAGAAACCACAGCCAGCCTGCCTCAACGACTACCGCCCAGTCGCCCTCACATCAGTCGTGATGAAGTGCTTCGAGAAGCTGGTGAGAGACTTTATCACATCCACGCTGCCCGACACCCTGGACCCGTTTCAGTTTGCATACCGTCCAAACCGTTCCACAGATGATGCCATCGCTCACCTTCTCCACACATCGATGACACATCTGGATGCTGGGAGGGGTAATTATGTTAAAATGCTGTTTGTGGACTACAGTTCAGCATTTAACACTATTATTCCCTCAAGACTCACCACAAAGCTGGAAGATCTAGGTCTCCACCCATCCATCTGTGACTGGATCTCCAACTTCCTGACTAACAGACCACAAGCTGTTCGGGTAGGCAAGCATGTCTCACCCACCCTCACCCTCAGTACCGGAGCCCCTCAGGGCTGTGTCCTTAGCCCTCTGCTGTACTCGCTGTACACTTCAGACTGCAAAGCCACTTCCAGCTCCACCAACATCATTAAGTTTGCTGACGACACAGTTGTGGTGGGCCTGATCTCAGGAAATAACGAGAAGGCCTACCTGGAAGAGATTAGAACCCTGGAGAACTGGTGCCAGGATAATAATCTCCAGCTAAATGCCAGCAAAACGAAGGAGCTGATTGTGGACTTTAGCAGGAAACAGCAGAGGAGCTACCAACCTGTCCACATCAGTGGAACGGCGGTGGATAGGGTAGGAAGCTTCAAATACCTTGGAGTGACCATCTCTCAGGACCTGTCATGGAGTTGCCACATCAACACCATAACGAAGAAGGCTCGTCAGCGCCTATACCACCTGAGACGACTGAGGGACTTCAGACTGCCCTCCAAGGTACTACGATCCTTCTACTCCTGCACCATCGAGAGCATCCTCACGGGGAACATCACAGTCTGGTTTGGTAACAGCACCAAGCAGGACAGGCAAGCGCTACGACGAGTGAGACGTTCAGCAGAGCAAATCACTAGGATGGAGTTTCCTGACCTGCAGTCCATCTACAAGAAGCGGTGTTGGACCAAGGCCAAGAAGATTGTGAAGGACCCCAGTCATCCCAACAATGGACTGTTCTCTCTGTTGCCCTCTGGGAAACGCTTAAGAACCCTGAAGGCTAACACAGAGAGAATGAGGAGGAGCTTCTTTCCACAAGCCATCCGTGCCTTGAATCAAAGTATCTACATACACAAACTGGACCCTCACTCACTACAATACACAACCATGGCTCACGGAAAACACACTACGGACAACAATGAAAATATTTCTTTTAACTCACACATACACTCACATACAGATAAATATGTACATATGTATATGTATGTATATATACGCACACACACACACACACAGACATGCACTATTTCATCTCTGTATATATATTTGTATATTTGTATTCTGTACTTTTTTTTGCTTATATTTCTATATTTTCATTTTTATATTCTATTCTTTAACTTAAATGTAACTTATTCTATTTTTATTTTCTTCATTTTTATTTTATTTTTCTTTTGCACTTTTGCACTTTACTTCATTAAGTTAAGGTTTAGTTAAGTTTAAATGTAGATTTTTATTGTATAGCTTGATATGAGCAGACTGTCAAAAAAGCATTTCACTGCAAGTTATACTGTGTATGACTATGTATGTGACAAATAAAATTTGATTTGATTTGATTTTTGATTTGACATACCTTGGAATGCCTTGTGTTTTTATACCCTACTATACGTAATATGCTGTTGGACTGTTCCCATATGCAGGATGTTTGCATTTCATCCATAAGGAACACTTTTACTTACGCCACCATTACTTACGTGGTCTATGTGCTGCAGACACATCTGGACCCCTTAACATCTCTTTTATGTACACCCAAAAGTATGTCCAATTTTAAACAACATCTTATGTTTGTTCGGTTCATGTACAGTTTCTTAAATTAGGTCAGGAAACGGGGCCCACTCTCCTTTCCAAGTCTACCCCATGGGCCACTCCATACCATTCCTTCAGGCCTATGAACATCTGCATAGCCAATACATATACCACATATTGCCCCCCTTTGAGCCTAATCAGAGGCTCAAACAAATAGAAGAGTATCGCACAAATGGTTACATGTTTCTAAAGAACAATTTCTTCCACAGGTGCCTTCTTGAGCAACAATTTCATGGAGTGTGAGAGTGAAAACCTGCCAGGCAGCTATCTCACCTTAAATATCCCTCAATCACTCAAGACAGGAAAAACTCTCTCACGGTCCCTCTGCCCTAGGCTACCACATACCATACTCCAGGCCAATGTAAAAAGAAGGAATGTCTTACCAATGCAGATAATGAATATGGAAGCCTACAAGTGTGAGTAAATACATGTGGAACCCCATTGAACCAAAAATAATGTGTACTTTCAGGCTGGTCGACCCATCAGACCTTCCAATACACCTGTCCATGCCTACTGTTACTATCCCTATACCTCATCTTATACATCAGCTTGTTTACAATATAATAACAATAGGTTATACATATAAACTATTTCTAC
The DNA here is from genome assembly GCF_030463535.1 of Salminus brasiliensis. Classification (NCBI taxonomy): domain Eukaryota; kingdom Metazoa; phylum Chordata; class Actinopteri; order Characiformes; family Bryconidae; genus Salminus; species Salminus brasiliensis. The sequence continues at coordinate 8,098,027 of NC_132902.1, read as the reverse complement.
ATTTAATGTATTTAGAGTACATGCAGTTATAAATGACAAGTTTAAATGTGTCACATTGCAATTAATCAGCAACGTTGTTCCTTGATGGTGAGTCTGGATAGATGCCTTTACAATGTCCTTGTTCAAAAGTTCTTCAGATCTCCAGATTTGTAATGTCAATCAACATCTGACCCCTTTTCTGCCACTTGGGATCTCTGAACACCAGTCACCCCACAATGGTACTCCCCACTGCTAGTCTGAAGGAAAAGATAGAAAACAACAGCCAATATCTTTTCTTCCAAACATCAAATGCAAATTATGCAATAGTATTATACTGTCAAACTATTACTACTCATTAAATCATCTTTTAAGCCCTACTGTAGTATACTAAAATCCCCTTTACATGACATATGGTAATGTAACATAGGAGTGATAATGTCTGATAAAGATAAGATGCTCTATATGGATGTAATAATCAGAGTAGATACTCAGAATGGATATTTATCCACCAAATCACTTTCTAACACTAGTCCCTCATCTTCTGAATCTGTCCTGGGTAATAATGGCAGTTGAACCTGTTCCCCCGGCATTACAACTCTAACCCATCTCAAAATCATAGCCTTAGCAAAAGTCAATATCAATGTGCAACAACAGAACATCACACATAGTGACAAAAGCACAGCACTGAACAACTGAGCAAACAATGTTCCCATTGGTCCTAATTTCTCCAGCAACCATGCATTCACAGACGATTCTGCTCCTTGGGATGGGGCATACGCCTCTTTTCAATGCCTCTAACATTAGTCATATCAGAATTATTAGGAATTAAAGTATAACAATCATCCCCTTATAAATTCAGAGCTACACATAACCCCCCTTGCTTAGCCAGAATGTAATCAAGAGCCATATCATGTTTCAACAACATCAGTCTGTGACTCTTCTGAGTATTTGATAAGTATTCAAACCCTCTAATAGTCTCATTAGCAAATCCCTGTAAGGTGTAAGTAAATGTTATCAATATGGTCTGTTAGGAAAGTCACACCATATCATGGGAATAAGCCTATACCCCATTTTTCTCCTATACTTATCCTCCAGTGATGGGCCTCTAAATTATGAAATCGTGCCATTTCTCTTTTCTATGTCCAGGAATTACCTCAGCTTGACTATCATCAGGTGCTTCACCTTTCTAAATGGTGTACACCTCATATGGCAATCCTGTCCACCCATGTGGCAAAAAAATATATATGCCTTATCACAAACCCACCAAAGATCTTTAAAATTTCCTAGGGTCACCTGGCAATTACCTGGCAATGTTTCAAAGTCACTTCAAACAAGCCATCCATATATTTATGTTTATCATTCAGGTGTATCTCATAGCTGTCACAATCTGATATTCCCATAAATGTTCCAGACCCCCCATGAGTATTATTAGAACAAAAAAAACCTTTAGCTCTTACTGCCTTTACTTCCATTGAATCAGGGACTGCTGTCTGCACTTGTTGATGCTGATCAATTATATTTTCATATGGTAATTGCCTCATCCAACTACACTTCTCTCCAGGTCTAAACAAAACCACTGATGTAGCCATCCATTTATCATATGCTGCCTGCTGTTTGTAAAACAGCCATGATGATGCATAAAACTGACATTCTGTACTTAAAGGTTCAGGGACTGTCTCCAAAATAGAAGGCCAAGTGCCTGGTGTCGGGACTTTCACCGCACATGGACCACTTACTTGTTTGCTTGTTCTTAAAGAACCTGCTGAAACCATAAGTTCCTGGCTGCCCAAGGGTCTGAGATTTGCAACACAGATGAATCAAATCCATATGCCTTCCATTTAGCTTCTCTCTTTTTTTAGTGCTCAATACTAATCTATCATGTCTTCTGGAGTCCAGTATTAAATCTTCCACACCTACATGGAATAACTGATCTGCCTAGTTTGACTGTAATTACCAACTGCACAGGAATCACCTGGAGTGCTGGTTCTGGTGGATGTGGTACATATTTAATGCTAGTAAAGTGAAATTCCCCAATGACACATCTACCTCAGTCTCCGTAACGTTTAGGTTTGACCCTTTTTCGAACTGGTCTTGGACTTGTACATCTATTTGACTCTCTGACTTCCCCTGTAGAGGAATCAGTGCCCTCAGCACCCTTTGGTGCTTCACACTCCCCTGAAGTGGTTCCTGCTGTTTCTGGGACATCCCTAAACTCAATATTCCCAAACCTTCTTTCCTGTTGGTTAATTGCAGAGTCATTTCCGGCATCATCAGCAATGCCCACAGAGTCATCACCATTGTCCACATCATGGACAAGTTTGAGCCTGGAGATCTTCCTGCCTTTCTCCTTCTGCATGTCCTGGTTCCCTTGAGCCTTCCACATCTCCTCCAAGCAAATGGGTTGCCTCTTCTCTAGGTGCTTTAACACAATGTGACAAATGGTACCATGTTGGAGACCCTTTAACCTGGACTGCAGTTCCAGTACTGTGCACAACCTCAAAAGGACCTTCACAGCATTTTCTTCTAAACACCTTCACAAACACCTTGTCCCCAGGTTGCACCACATTCCTCTTTTGCTCATCCAGCCTCTCCTGCACCTCTTCTTTCTTTTGCCTGTCAGACACATACATGGCTAATCTACATAAAAGAATATCCATGTATGTTACATATGCTCTCATTTCATTTTCTAAAAGGGCAAGACTTGGACCCTTTCCACTTGTACGCAGGCACAGCGTTGGCATTCGTCTGCCTGTCGCCAACTCATGTGGCGTTATGTGCAAATCATGCTGCTCACTTGAACGACACACCATTAATGCCAATGGAAGTGCATCAACTCAATTCAAACCTGTTTGCTGACAGATTTTCACAATGTGGTTTTTCAGAACACAATTTTCTCACAAATTCCCTGACTTTGAGGATGATACACTGCCCCAAGATGCTGTTTAATCCCCAATTTCACTACTAAGTTGGGATGTGACTAGGTGGAACCATTACACCCCTTCAAACATTGTTCTTCAAGCAAATTGTGCATCTACCACAAGGTGCTACCATCAGCCCCTCATGATTCCTCCAAAGGCCAGTAGAGTCTTGAGTGGCCCCTCGATCTCGCCACAACTGTTTATCTATCTGAGGAACTGCTTCCTGCATTAGTCACATCCTTAATTGTTATTTTTTGTCTTCCATGTCTACCTCATGTGTAACCAAAAAGACTAAACCCCATTGTCTGCTCCTGTAACTGCCTTTGCAGCTTCATCAGCTGCTTTATTCTAATTGCAATGTCTTTGGGTTTCATCATGGCATGTAACGATTTCATTATTTGCTCATGATGCTGTATAGGAGAACCATCTGTTTTCTTAAACCCTCGATTCTTCCATACTGCACCAAACAGGTAACACACACTATGTGCATAGGCAGAATCGGTGTGGATAGATTCTCAGCTTCTTGAACACAATCATGTGGCTCACCATCTTCTGGAGTTGGCAAGGTTTCAGCTGGATTCACTGTGGCACACCTTACTAGGGTGACATCTTTCAGCCTTGGCATAGTCAATGTGTATTTGCCATGGTTCAGTAGATTTCTAAGGCTATGATGGGTAAGAATTGTTACTGGATAACCCATCATAATTGATGACGCTTTGTCATACATTAAATAGACTCCTACCATAGCTCTGTAACACAATGGCAGCCACAACTCAACTTCTGAATAAGCTGTGGAATAATAAGAAATAGGCTGTGGACTTGTTCCTGTACCTGTCGCTTGACAGAGGACTGCACACGCATATTTACCTCCAGTAGAAGTAGACACATGCAGTAAGAAATTCTTGGAGTAATCTGGAAGTGCCAGTGCTGGAGCTTCTTGTAGCCTTTGTTTAATTGCCTCAAATGCTAAAAGACCATCTCGTGTCCAGGAAAGGTTACAGTGGAGTTTAGCATTCCCAGTATCTTTAAGCATAGCCCTCAAAGGCCCCATTAAACTGGCATAGTCCTCTATCCATGCCGAAGAATACCCTTGTGGCAATCCCTTGTACTCATAAAACTGTCAATTATATGTAAACCCAAATAACCCTTGACTTTCTTCACTCCGTGGATCACTAAAATAAGCCCCACATAAATCTAACACTGTGAAATGTGTTGCTTCTGAAGGAATTTGAGCTAATAGAGTATGGGGATCTGGCACTTCTGCTGGAAAATCTGCTACTACTTCATTCACCGCTCTCAAATCATATACCAAGCGATAGGAGTTATCTGGCTTTTTCACTGGCAACAAAGGCGTGTTGCTTTGAGGATTCTGGGTTAACTTCAACACATCTGCCTTTAAAAGTCCTTCAATTTGTGGTCCGATCCCTAAGATTGCTTCTTCTTTCAAGGGATACTGGTTCTTCCACGGAAGTCTAACTCCAGGTTTGAGTTCAATGGCCACTGGTTGAGCTGACTTCACAAGACCAATGTCAGTACTATGTGGAGACCACAGGCATTCTGGCACTAGTCTTAACATTTCCTCTTTCAATGAATTCCTTGTTGGATTGTTGAGTGACTCATGTGTTATTCACACAGCTTGTGGTTATCCTTGTCCTTGAGCAGTGATTATGATTTTGATGAATCGCTGATCCTCACTTTTTTTCCAGATTGCAACATTCTCCTTCATTGGTGCATACACAACTTTTTCTGCTTCCGCCATCATTTCTCCTACATGTTTCTGCTGATAGTCTTCAGCGACCAACAAAGTCACATGTGGCACACTTTTTCCTATGGCAAACTCCTTAAGCAGATGTCATTGCTGTCCAACTTCATAGCTGCTCCTTGTGGTCCCAGCTTGAGCAAAGTTGAACTTGTTTTGGTTGGTGACTTAACCATTCTTCTGCATTCGATTGGGTAGCATCCTTAAAGTACTTGAGTGTGCCATTCAATGGATACTCTGGTGGTTTTGCATCAGACAGGTTTGCCACAATGAACTTCTACCACAACTGGGCTGGTTCCAAGAAGTCTGCAGTAAGATTTCCAATCCAAAAAACTGACAAAGCTTCAGCTTCTGTCGTCATCAGTAGTTGGTGAATGATGTCACTTGGCACCTCTACCAGGCATCCGTCTGGAGCATCAACACCAACAGTGCTATTGGTGTATGTTCTGACACCAGAATAGGTATTGTAATCTTTGTATCTTTATAGCAGAGCTCTATTGGTTGAGGAATCTGCTGTTTCACTTCCTCAAACCCGATTGTCCGAATCCACTGACCAGACATGGGGAGGTGTATAGCATCTTCAGGCTGGATACAGGTGAAAGCTGTTCCGCTATCTGCCATCATCTTTAATGGTAGATCATTTACTTTCACCTCAATGGTTGGATCACTCTCCGGCCCTGATAGTACCAGCTGACACCTCCCTTCTGAGTTCTCTGGGCACCTCTAGAATCCTGGTTCTGGGCCCCTATAAGGGTTCATCGGTCCCCTGAAGGGCCTTGGCTGGCCTCTGAATCCTCCTTTGAAGTTTCCTCTGAAACTTTCTCTTGGTTTGTTGCACTCTCAAGCAAAGTGACCAACCATTCCGCAGTTGTAGCATGCTTCAAGAGACTGTTGAAAGGTCAGATCAAATCTTCTTCGGCTCTTGACCCATAGGCACTAGGATTTTCTTCCCCTCGCAGTGGTTCAATAAGAATATTATGAGGATGTATATTTGTTTCGAAATGTCTCTCAATGCTGTCCACACCCGACCTCTAATTGCAGCAAACAGTTTTGGATCATTTACTGCTGTTCCCACATAGCAATCAAATCCAGCTTTTTGCAGAATTTCTTCCATGGCTGGAACTCCCAGGAGATTAGCAAGAAGTCTCTTAATGTCTCCTACAGCAGGTTGTGTTCCCACCATGATCTCTTCCAACTTCGCAATCCAAGGATGTGCTCCGTCTTGAAGAGTTGGCAATTTTCCCAGGACATCAGACATGTCTGTATTCTGCCAAGGATTGTACTCTAATGTCTGTCCTCGGATACTCACTGGACACATCTTGTCACATGACACTTTTCTTGGGCGCAATAAATATCCCTGGTCTGCTTTCTGAGAGCCTTCCATCCTCAATTCCCTCCTCTGCAGCTGTAGCTCCTTCAGTTGTTTCTCCAGTGCTTTCTGCTTCTCTAAACTCATAGCAGTGTCCACGAGAGCAAGGCATTGATCTATTCGCCTCTCTACATTTCTCATAGCCCCTTCTATGTCTTCTTACATTATTGTACTGGCTGTAGTCGGAAAGAATCCTCTTGAGGTGGAAAAACTCTTGGGTTCGTTTTCACTTTCATCAGAACTCTCATCAGCTGAGTCCTCATACTTTTCTTGTCTTGTCTCCTCTCCTTTCTGCCCTCACTAGGATCCGCCTGACTGCTGGATCATATCCTAATCTGGCTTCTTCCCAAGCACTCTGATCCACATCATTTCCAGCTTTTGTCCTCCTGGTCTTCTCTTCACCTTCAATTTGCAGACATGTTGTTTTCTTCCTACTTTTGGAACTTCGATAATTGTTTCTGCTTTTCCTGCTTCCACTATTTGGTCTTCATCATCTCTGATGCGATAGTCGCCCTCTTGAGTGATCACTGGGAGCTGGGGATAGATCTTCTCAAACTTCACCTCCTTCTCATATGGTGGGGGATTCTTTACTGGGTCTACATGTGAAAATGGTGCACTCATTTCTGCCATGTCTATCCCTTGCTGCTTTGACAAATTTCTGTCCTTCTTGCTCAAACAACTGGAGAATGCCAAGCTCAATCTCTCTTCTCCTTACGTTGTTCCCCCTTCTTACCTTTTCTTTTGGTTAGCCTTGTATGTGGCCATGAGCACCTGCATTACTTTAATTACATCTGGATTAAGAGTCCCCTCCACTGGCCATGGTTGGTCAATGTCAGGTCAACACTTGTGCCATTTCTCTGATGTCTCTGTTATGACTTTAATTAATGGATTATTTTTCTTAACCACATCAACAGGAGTAATTCCTTTTGAAGCGTTTGTACCCATAAGATAAGATCATTCTTTATTAGTCCCGCAGAGGGGAAATTCTCAGTGTCACAACAGAAAGGGATAGCAAGACACTCAGTTACAAAAATGTAGATAAATAATTTACACTATATACACAATATAAATAAGAATTTAAAAAACAAGAACAATATTATTTACAGCAAATGACTCTTAATTGCACATGGGGGGATATTGCACATAGTATTTTTGCATTGAGGGATCTCTGTTCCCTGAACGTGTGTGTGTGTGTGTGTGTGTGTGAGTGTGTGTGGTCCGCTGGGAGCAGTGCTGGTTGTGCAGTCTGACGGCAGCAGGAAGGAGGGACCTGCGATACCGCTCCTTCACACACTTTGGGTGAAGCAGCCTGTCACTAAAGGAGCTGCCCAATGCTGCCAGAGTCTCATGCATGGGGTGGGAGCTGTTCTCCAGCATGGATGCCAGCTTGGCTGTCATCCTCCTGTCTCCCACCACCTGCACTGGGTCTAAGAAGCAGCCCAGGACAGAGCCTGCCCTCTTTATGAGTTTGTCCAGTCTCTTCTTATCTGCCGTCGAGATGCTACTGCCCCAGCAGACCACTCCATAAAAGATGGCAGATGCCACCACTGTGTCGAAGAAAGTCCTCAGGAGTGCTCCCTGCACTCCAAAGGACCTCAATCTCTTCAGTAGGTAGAGTCTGCTCTGGCCTTTCTTGAAGAGTGCAGCATTGTTGACTGACCAGTCCAGTTTGTTGTTCAGATGAACACCCAGGTATTTATAAGAGTCCACACTCTCGATGTTCACTGATGGAGGGGGGTGTCTGCACCTGCGGAAATCCACCACCAGTTCTTTGGTCTTTCCTGCGTTTATCTGGAGGTGGTTCTGCAGACACCAGTCCACAAAGTCCTGAATCAGTTCTCTGTACTCACTGTCCTCCTCATTGGTTATGAGGCAGACGATTGCTGAGTCATCAGAGAACCTCTGGAGGTGACAGGTCGGTGAGCTGTACATGAAGTCAGCAGTGTGCAGGGGGAGGAGGAACGGTGCCAAGACCGTTCCTTGAGGGGCTCCTGTGCTGCTGACCACCAAGTCAGAGACACAGTCCCATGCCCTCACATACTGTGGTCAGTTGGTGAGATAGTCCAGTATCCAGTTTGACAGGTGACTGTCCACTCCACAATGTCCCAGCTTGTCCTTTATGAGTCCTGGCTGTATGGTGTTAAAAGCACTGGAGAAATCAAAGAAGGTGATCCTCACAGTGCTGCCGGGCTTCTCCAGGTGAAAAGGGGCTCTGTATTGAAGATAGATGACCGCATCATCCACCCCGACACCAGACTGGTAGGCAAACTGGAGAGGGTCCATAGATGGGCTCATCAGAGGGCGGATGTGGTTGAGAACCAGCCTCTCCAGTGACTTCATCAGATGAGATGTCAGTGCCACCGGCCTGTAGTTATTTAGGTCCTTCGGGTGCTGTGTTTTGGGCACAGGTACCACACAATGTTTTCCACAGCTGTGGTACTCTTCCCAGTTTCAGGCTCATGTTGAACATATGCTCAACTACCCTACACAGCTGATCGGCGCAGGACTTGAGGAGCCTGGCACTGATTCCATCAGGACCTGTAGCTTTCTTAGGCTACAGGTCCACAGGTGTCTGTGTAGGGGGAGGGCTAGGTGATTGATCAAATCTGTTGAAAAATAGATTGAGATCATTCACCCACTTTTGGTCCCCCGCCACCTGGGAGTTGGACTTTGTGTGGCCAGATATGGTTTTAAGGCCTTTCCAAACTCCCCTGACGTTGTTCTGCAGCAACCATTCCTCCAGCTTCTTCCTGTAGCTGGCTTTCCCCTCCCTGATCTTCCTTCTCAGTTCCCTCTGCACAGCTTTCAGCTCATCCTCTTAATAGTGATGTGCCCAGGGTTACACCATATATCATTCACAAATACTGCCAGTCCGCCTCCCTTCCTCTTACCGCTCTCCTCTGTCCTGTCCGGCCGACTGAGGTGAAATCCGTCCACAGATACGTGCATGTCTGGAGTCAGTGTGGTTAGCCAGGTCTCTGTGAACACCATGATTCTACACTCTCGGCATTCCCTCTGATGTCGCATTAGCACAGTCAGCTCGTCCATCTTATTGGGGAGCAATTTCACATTCCCCATGACTACAGAAGGAAGAACGGGCTTGTAGCGTCTCCTCCGGGCGCGACACAGAGCTCCAGCCCGGCTCCCCCGTCTCCTCCTCCTCAGCTTGCGGGGGATGTCGCGCCTCTCGCGCAGCAGTGCTAACAGCTGGTCCCTGGTGTAAACAATAGGCACGCGACTTTGCACGGGCTCTCCAGACACGGTCGTAAACAAGGAAAAAAGTAGCGCAGAAACCAGAAAAAGCACCACGCTTTTGGTGTCCATTGTGCCTAGAGTCAGCAACACTAAACTACCAAAGAAACTTGACTTAAAACTTCTAAATAGGAAAAAAGTTAGAAAAAGCTCTGAAATGAGCAGGAGCTGCTGCAACAGGCTGCCACCTCTGCGGCATCATCAGTTTTAAAATTATTCAATAATTTCAAAATTATTGAAATTACTACCCTGTCACTGTCTACTGTGAATTATACTATATTTTTGTATATTATAAGTTACTTTAAGTTGTTAGAGTAGGAGTTCTCAACCAATCAAAAGCGTGCATTTTCACCCAAAGTCCTACCTTCCAGATATCCCGTCTTGTGTATTTTCCTGCCAGATTTAAAAGACTCCGTCCAATCGGATGGCTGGGGCACTCTAACACATGCTGGAAGGGACCTGTCATAAGTTTGATACTCATCTCACCCACCCTCCACCCCAACCCCTGTGCCCGTGTGCGTAAACAAAAATCTCGTTTCATGTAGCCCTGGGGCACCCATCATCTGTGTGCAACCATTGTATGTAATGTAACCCCTGTGCCCACGTGAACGTGTGTGTGATTAAAGATCTCGTTCATATCCTTATTCCTCAGGCATTACCCCACTCCTCCCCCTCCCCTTGAGTGTGACTGTGTGTGTGTGTGTGAGCGAGAGATTTGATCTGAGATAAAGACTTATTTGCAATTCAATCATGTATTACACACAATGATTTGGTATAATCTTTTAAAAAAGGCAACCAATCAGGTGACCGAGATGCATATGATCGAGCAAATCAGAGTATGCAATGTCATAAGTCTCCACCCATTCATTCAATAGACCCTATTTCTGCGTGGCGTTTGTCTAATGGCATTTTTTTCGGGTTCTATTTTGATGAAGAAAATGACAGTTGTCTTGTACAGCGGGCCAACATCGAGTGTGGAAGACACCGCTGCCCGTTTTACCTTGCATCGCGAGGACTGGGGTACCTCATTACCACATGATGGTACAGTGAAACGATTGGAAAGAGATATGAAGATTTTGTTGGAAACATTGTTTTGATGAGCTGGAATGAATCAAAAGTATGAAGAGATTAAAACGAGACTGAATGTTCATTTTAAATCCAACATCAGCTATCAGTTTGTAAAGGTTCTCGATCTGGAAATTAAATTGCGCGTTTGTGAAAGAGGTTGGGGGCGGAGTCAGAGCTGTGACCCACAACCCAGAACGCAGAGTATAAAGTCAGATCCTTGTACCGGTCATCAAGGAGTCACTAAGTTGTTTTTTTTTTTCTTACACGCAGTGACGACGGAGATCTCATCGGCAATGGCTCAAGGGTGTGCAAGTTCGGCTGTGCTTTCCATCATCCGCGCTGTGACGGGTGATCTGATGGACAAAATCATTGAAAGTGATATTCATGAAAACTGCAACGGATGTGCCATCGACCATCCTAGCCAATTACAGCATACCTGCTCATTGGGCCTGAAGATCTGTACCTATACTTTAATGCTAAAAGGCTGTTGACAAAACTTTTTAGGCCTTGCTTGAAATACACCTTAGCCAGGGCTCTAAAGTTGTGCAGAATCTCGAACGTGCAGACTTTGGAAAAACTCCAAGCCATTGCTGAAATGGTCATGTACGAATTACGAGATGAACGTGACTTCAAGACATCGTCTCTACAGTCAAATAATTTTTGCCTGAGGACCCGGGGTAAATCTCTGCTCCGTAAAATAATTGAACTGAGAGTCGATGATGAAACATGTTTGAGACAAAAAAATGGATGTTGGCGATCTTCATTCTCGAACTGGAACAATTTCATTTCTGTTGCGGCAAATAGTTCATATCCTTTACACAAATATATGCATCACGTTTGGTCTCATATGTTTGAAAAATCGACCGAATATAACTCCAATCCCTTATGGCACATAATGTAAATATCTTTCATATCACAAGACTTTTGTTTGTAAGAATAAATGTTAATAACGCATTTGTTTTTGAACATTATTGCAGAGACATGGCGATATGTTAGAGGTTGTTGAAGAAATTTAAAAGAAACAGAAAAGAAGTTTTCGTGAAAAATGTTGATGAACAACTGCAAGCCAATTTAGTGGATATGACAAATGTGTCGGATAGTAACGACGGTATGAAATTTGTTTTCATGTATCGATATTTTATCAAAATATGCTTGGGTACACGTATTACGAAACAAGACCGGAGCTCAGGTGACCAAAGCTTTTGATTGCATTCTAAATGAAGAGCGAGTTCCGAGCAAAACTACATGGATGAATATCTCAATTTCTGAACAGATACCGAGAGAGCCTCCGGTATACAAACAGCAAGACGCCGATGGTGAAAGGATAGGAGGATACGTTTTATGAACAGGAACGTCAGAAAAGATAAATCATTTAAAACATTGGATGAAAAGGTGTGAAATGGGTGGGCTGGCCCGATAAATTTAACTCTTGGATTTCGTCCAAGGACACAGTCAAGTTACATCGGGGGACCATGGAAGAGTGTGGGTTCTTTGTACTCTACCGAGCAACTCATCCATCAATGTTTATCCTAACAAGATTTCGAGTTATACTAAATTTGTTGGTTGTCGACTGGGAGGTGGCACTCACTCTGTTTCCCCCTCAGCTCTTGCCTCAACTGTCCTGACCACTCTTCCCCATCTTGAATCTTTCTCCTCTCTCCCACTTGAAACTGCTACAGACACTCTCCTCTCTTCTATCTCCACCTCTGTCGACCTTCTCTGCCCTTTCTCCCCTAGGTCAGCAAATTCCTCTCCACCTTCCCCGTGGCTGTCAGATGTACTCCGCAACAACCGTAGAGAGCTAAGGAAAGGAAGTGGCGGAAGTCACAACACGACTCCGACCTCCACTCTTATCAGTCTCTTCTCTCCAGGTTTAGAACGGAAGTTGCTGCCGCTAAAGCATCCTACTACAGGGGGAAATTGGAATCATCTGCATCTGACCCACGCAAACTATTCACCATCTTCTCCTCTCTCCTCAACCCTCCCACTCCCCCACCTCCCACTACCCTGTCTGCAGATGATTTTGTCTCCTTCTTTGAAGAAAAGGTTGACAAGATCCGCCGATCTTTCCCCCCCGCCTCTACCCCGCTCTCTAGGCACTGCCCTCCTCCTCCCTCTTCTCTGACCTGCTTCTCTCCTCTTTCCACAGATGACCTCCTACATCTTCTCACCTCCAATACCACCTGTCCACTAGACCCTGTTCCATCCCCTCTGTTCCAAACAATCGCTCCAAACCTCCTTCCCTTCATCTCCTCTATCATAAACAGCTCTTTGTCGTCAGGTCAGGTACCATCAGCCTTCAAGTCTGCTAGAGTCGTGCCCATCCTAAAGAAACCAACTCTAGACAGCTTGGACATCGGCAACCACAGACCTATCTGTCTTCTCTCTTTTCTCTCAAAGTTTCTCGAACGTTCCGTCTACAACCAACTGTCTCTCTTTCTCACTCTGAACAATCTTCAGGACCCTAACCAGTCTGGCTTCAAAGTTGCACACTCTACTGAAACTGCTCTCATTGCAGTTACAGAGAAGCTCCATGCAGCTAAAGCTGCCAGACTGTCCTCGGTTCTGATCCTTCTTGACCTCTCTGCAGCTTTTGACACAGTGGACCACAAGATCCTCCTGTCTATCCTTGCCGGTCTTGGAATTATCGGCTCTGCATGGCAATGGTTTGCATCATACCTGCAGGGACGCGCATACCAGGTAACGTGGCAGGGCGACACGTCCGCTCCTTGTAGTCTCTCCACTGGCGTTCCACAAGGCTCAGTTCTTGGTCCTCTTCTTTTCTCACTCTACACTCACTCTCTTGGTAAAGTGATATCCTCTCATGGATTCTCTTAGCACTGTTACGCCGATGACACTCAACTCATGCTCTCTTTCCCACCGTCTGACACACAGGTTTCTGCCCGTATCTCCGCATGCCTCACCAACATCTCTTTGTGGATGACTGCTCACCACCTCAAACTCAACCCCAACAAGACGGAGCTGCTGTACATCCCAGGAACTGCTGGACCAAGAAACGATCTTGCCATCACCTTTGAGAACTCACTGGTCACTCCTTCTACAGAAGCTCAAAGCCTTGGTGTAGTGATGGATGATCAGTTATCGTTCTCAAGTCATGTTGCAAATGTAACTCAGTCCTGCAGATTTCTTCTATACAACATCCGGAGAATTCGACCCTTCCTCTCTAGAGAGGCCACCCAGGTGCTTGTTCAGTCTCTCGTCACTTCCAGACTTGACTACTGCAACTCTCTTCTGGCTGGTCTCCCTCTGCGCACCATCAGGCCCCTGCAACTCATCGAGAATGCAGCGGCACGGGTCGTCTTCAATGTCCCAAAATTTAGCCATGTCACTCCACTGCTGCGTTCTCTCCACTGGCTTCCTGTAGCTGCCCGCATCAGATTTAAAACCCTGACGCTGGCCTACAAAGCCAAGAACGGACCTGCCCCTCCGTATCTGATGGCAATGGTCAAAAGCCGATCCGCTCCAACAGCCCTCGAGCTTCAAGTACGGCTCGGCTCGACCCGCCATCCCTCAAAATCCGCGGAAGACAAGCGTCCAGGCTTTTTTCTGTCCTGGCACCAAAGTGGTGGAACGAGCTGCCCCTGGGTGTCCGAACGGCCGAGTCGCTCGCTGTCTTCAAACGCAAACTGAAGACCCACCTCTTCAGAGAGTACTTGGACGAATAGTTCTATGGTCGCCTTATTGTATTGTGTTTAGTAATGTCTAAGCTTAGTGGTAACTTTTGAATTATTAGTCTGTTCTAACTAGCGAAGGTTTTCTTGGGTAAATAGCAAAGCACTTTGTAAGTCGCTCTGGAGAAGAGAGTCTGCTAAATGCCGTAAATGTAAATGTCACAGAGGTGCAATACCCCCATACATGTACTCTTTGGACGTTTTGACGACAGCGTTACCAGAAAACTTTATACCTGTCAAATGAGCCAAGGGTATTACAGTGACCTGGAACAATTAGTTTGCGAAATGAACAGGGTTGTAAAAAAATGTAGGCCTTGACATAAGAATTAAATATCCCCCAGAGCAACAACATCCACTTGGACACAAAGAAGCCCTATTCACTAAGTATTGACGGAAAACTAGTGCATGTGCTGGATCTGGGAAAAAAAAAAAAAAATCAGAGGGCCAGAGGCCCCCTATCCATCCGACATTTACGGGGGATTTTACACAAAGAGTAGGAGATAGTTTTGTACCTTTTGAGGTGCATAAATAAACCACACTGTGTACCTGTGAGTAAGAATCTGATAAGCGATATAATCATCTAAATCAAAACTGACCAAGATCTGCATTTTGCTTTTCTCTACAGGAAATTTGGGGCTAAACTTCACTTTAGACCCACAAAACATTCTTTTCGTGATTAAACGATGAATCGCAGTACACAGACCCTCAGGGCTAAGTGGACTACTATCCACAACAAGCCAGCACTAGGCTTCCAGCCTTCCAAGGAAGGAATCTTCAAAGCGCTTTTTAGGATGGCCATTCCTAGTTTTCACTATCGCAAAACCTCATTTAAAAAACACTGCAAAAGGTATCGTAAGTGATGTGGTGAATAACAGTCACAAACAAAACTGAAAAACAGGAGGGATCAGGACTCGCTACGATATCCTACAAGAATGCTAGGTGGCCTCCTGGAAGGAGGTGCGTAATTCCGAATAAAAAAATGCAAGGTAAAGTCAGAGTAAAAAAGGAAGGGGAAACAAGCATTCTGCCTCATCATCATTCTCCTCCATCAAACAAAGAAAGGTGAACATTTTCTAAAACCATAGCTTTCCCGCACAGTCTATCGTCAGAATGCAAGTAGGAATTAGATATTTTTATGCAACCGTACACCCAAACGAGCATTGAAAAGTACATTTGCGTCGAAATACCCCCGCTTTTAGCTGTAATGGATAAAAGACCCTTGGAGTTTTTCGTGGCAGGCAATGGTGAAGACTATCTAGACTTGAACAACACTTACAACGCAGACGGCACCGACATAGCTAACGATTCTAAGGTCGGAGTTGTAAACTACTTGAGAAAAGAGAGACGCAATGGCGTAGACGTTATGTTGGGACATTGCCTCATTATTCAGTCAAGTAATACGTACCCCTACAGAGCAATTATGGAATTGATTTTAAATTTTAGCAAAACTGCTTTGGAAACGCAACATTCCGCAGAACTATTTTACAAAGACACTGCCGGACAAATAGACCCGCAAGGCCATAACAACGGACTCAAACAGAGCCTTTTTTAAGCTCCGAAAGCAAACTGACTTGGTCGGTCATATTCACTCCAATATAAATAAATTTTGAGGATAAACTGTTACTGAATGGTGTTGATTTTAAAAATTAAAATGGTTTCGAAGTAAAAATTAATTTTGTCTGATTGGAGTCAGGGATTACATTCTTAAATTACTTTCGGCATCCCTGTTTGTGAAAAAAGTAACTGTGTCTCCGGCTGCAAAGTTGGGACACGCCCAGTAAGTTTAATCGTTTTTTTTTTCTTCCCTTTTTTTAATTGCAGATACTGATGCGTAGATTTAGAGCTATTTTACAGATGGCGAGTATGACATCCTCAGGGGCGTTACATAATGTAAACTTCCTTTCTCAAGGCATAGCTTGATATAGAACCCTTAACACATGTAAATTTCACTTGAGTCGAGCGGACGTCATTTCTGTTTTTGTTTTGTTTTTTTCTGTACATACACTACCGGATTCTCCCAGGGAAAACAGTCCTGAACAGTTTTTGTGGGGTGGAAATAGTGTCACACAGAGTTGGGTATACCTTCAACAAATTGAACATTTATATTTTATCAGATCATTGTACTGTTGTACTGCCAACAGGTATAACACCAAAGAATCTGGTCGGGAATTTTTGACACAGCATTCTTCAAGCAACATTTTGATTAAAAAAAAAAAATTTCCCGCTATTGCTGGGACCGCACACGATGCATGAAAAAGGGAGCTGAAGCCTAGCATCAAATAATTTTTTACCGTCCATTATTTATTACATTAATTTATTTATTGATTTATTGACAAACTCGATTAATACCTGTAAGGTTGTAAAATCCGGTAATAGAACACGTTTATTGTACACAACTCTGAACCTTTTCATCTAAGCTTTGTTTTTCAAGTGAAAGCCTCTTATCTCGGACAATTTGATTGTGGGAGGTCATTATTTCACTGTTATGACAGGGGTGTTCTGTAAGAAACCCCTGTCACCCTGTCAACTTACAGAGAAAGTTCTGTAACCATAGGTTTTTGGTTGGCCTGGTCCTTACAACTTCTACAATATGATTGCCCGGGTCCAGTTCCGAAGAAAGTGTCTCACGGATTCAAGCGTTCGGGAAAGTCAAAGCGATCAAGAAACCGTTTCACATCCTAATTTGATCTTTATATCTCGTTCCACACACGTTCCCACATCGTTGTGGGTGCTTCCTAATACCTGAATTTTTTTCCAAACTCTGTTGGCGAATGTCTCCAAAGGAATGTGATTCCTTACTCAGAGGAATGGGTCATGTTTGAAGGGTAGCATTTATCACATCAGTGATAAAAACATCCTAAAAACTCGAAAGCTTTTCTCATGCTACAGTCTTCAAAGTATTTGTCTAAATAGTAGTTTCCAAACTTGGCTTCGCCTTAGTTAAGGGCGTGTCGAATGGGAATCTTGTCTCTTTCAGAGATGTACTCTAACCATTGAAGGGCGGGTTGGAAACTATTTCTGTCTGTTGATGCAATTATCTAAAGGCGGGATAGCTAGTGTGTTTTCAGGCAGGAAGTTGTTTCTGAAAATTTTCAAACAAACGCACGCAATGGTAATACATTTGAAGGGGTCTATCCCCATGCTGTTTAGTATTTCACTCCTGAATGCCAGACATCCCATCCTTAGAATACGAATGTCATTTTCACAGTATTCGGCCATCTCTTTCCTAAAGAGAAACACCTTTCCTGCGAGTGTGCTGTACCAATCAAAATAATTCACCTCTCTTTTTGCTCATTATGGTGTCTACACCGTAGAAGTCTGGTTGAGGATAAGGCCCTACGTAGTTTTGATTTTCAAGGGTATTCCAGAAATGTGGAAAATAACCTTTCTTTTCTGATGTAAACCCCATAGCCTTTGGAATCACGCTCAGTCTCATAGGAAGAAAAGAAAGGCTGTCGATGTATCTCTGATTACAGTTTTCATCTTCAAAACACAAGATTTTACCACCTTGTGCTATGATTCTAGGAGTAATTCCTTCCTTTACCAAATGGTTCAACAAAATGTAAGGAATCATAACCCTGGGCATTGTCCACTATGAAAGTATAGAATTTGTATTTGCGTAGCGGTTAAAAATGCTGCAACACATTCGCCACCTTCCACAGACCACACATTACCTTTAAAATCGATGTAACATATATGGTTTGCTATGTGGAACCCTGTCTCTTGGTTCACCTCAAAATCATTAAAGATGTACTTTTCATCCGCTCGCTCTATTTTGAACGGTTCCATAATGCATTTGTGCTCAATTTCAGAGTTAACTTTGATGCCGCAGTGTTTACAGTGACTTTTTTTTATGACACCGATGCTTTTTGGATTCTTTAATTCTATCTTGCGTAGTGTTACACTCAGGACAGTAGTACCTTTAATTACATGGTGGGCACTGTCCTTCTTTAAATTTATGTTTTGCATAGCAATATGCCAATCTACAAATCCTTAGGCAATCTTTACATTGTACAGATTCTTTAGGATGACCGGGGCATTTACGGTCAAGACACACGTTGCAGTGGAAATCACATTTATGATATTTCATATCATTAAATCCTGCGTAGCAATAAGGGCATACGTAGGACGTGCCTTATAGAGCTTTGAGGTTTTTCACTCCGTAATAATGATTTTCGTGTAGGAACAAGAACATGGTTTTGTCATGCGGTATCTTGCTGTTCAGCGACTTTTCAAAATGCGCTATGTCAGCCAGACTGTCCGAATCATTTACAGATAATCCCGCATCGTGTTGCAATTGTGTCGCGAGTTGTTTGATTTCAAAATCATTTTTGTTCAATAATCTGGAAACGCATAAGGCAAAACACAGGTTATTTGTTTTGAAAAACATACACGTGTTTCATCTTTTTCTGAACAGATGTCAGAGTTTAACAAGTGTGATAGCTTATTACATCCTCCACCACGGGGCGGGTGTACGATTCGAATCACCAGCAAAGTTTCGTCGGAAAGTATTTCAAATTGACTCTGAACATCTATAGAATTGATTTTAATCTACAATCCGGTCCTTACCTGAACGGGGGATGAAACATTTAGAGTATTACCTTGAATTTCGACGTGAACAATGTCATGCTGGCCCACTTCCTCATTAGCGACATTGAGCATTTGATTTGAGTTCTAGTACATAATTATAAAACTCTGCAAAACTGTCAACATTTCCTAATGACGCAAAGTTTACCTGCCTTCTAATTTCTGTGGTATTGAATCTTTCAAGATGATTGATAACGATATTCGGATCTATGCCACACCCATTCGATTGTCACTGTCGGACAAAAGGTTAATAGAATCATCCAAAGTGAAATGATTTGGGTTACTGGTTTCATTATCGTGAACAGAACTGTCTGACGAAATGTGTGAGGCCACATTATCATTTAATCTCGATAGACTTTCAATCAGATCAGAGAAAAAATGATGTTGTGTCATACGCTTCGCTATTGTCGGGAGATGATACAGAATCTATGAATATTGTGATCACAGGGGTGCGCCAAAGATTCATTGAGTTGAAATCGCAGTAACTGGATCTTGTTTGTTCAGCGCATTTTGCAATCTTGACAGACTTTGGTTTAGTTCATTGAAGACATCGTGTTGGACTTCTGATGGGTTTTCTGAGTTAATGACTGAGCGTGACAACTGTGTAATTGGGTTATGTTCCTGCGGTGAAGATAAACTTTGATTAAGATTATTCACAGCTTCTAACAGGAAAGGGTTCAGAGCTGCGCACATATCGTTTAGTTCGGTCAAAAAATCCTGAGGTGTTTCATTTGCTACATTAATATCAGGAGATAATACAAAGTCTATATCAGGATTCTGTTCATAGGGTTGAGGCAATCTTTGGTTAAGCTCGTTCGCATCTGTTACAAATGGGGTGATGCTAGGCTTCTTAGGATCACTGTTGGGACGTTTCTGAGCGGGTTTTAAAAGTGGAAAAAGCGGATACGATATTGTTACTTGGGACGTTGGGACGTTTGAGCGGATTTTAAAAGTGGAAAAAGCGGATGCGATATTGTTACTTGATTCATGCACAGTCAAAAACTTCAGTCGCCGATGAGATATTTCCACGGCTCTTGACAGATATCGGAAGTCATAGAGATGATCCAATGTTTTGTCCCGATATAAATCATCGCCGGAATCTGAAACTATCAAATAATTAAATAAATATATATATTTGTAGATCACCAGGAAGCATGCGCTACATAAGACTTTAAAATATTACTTACATTACTTATGATTAAAAGTGTATTAAAAGATAGATAAACACGCGTTGACTTCATTTCTAACGCTATACTTTACCTATTTTCTAATAAATGCATCGCATGTTGTAAACGACAGTTTTCTTACCTTGAGAGTATTCCATTTCGCTAGAGATTTCTCCTAAAAAGAGATGCTTTCAAAATGAACTTCCAATTTGACCAAGCAGTTGTTTAAATGCAGTTTTGAAACAAGGGGGTGGGAGAGTGGTCGTAAAAGGTCATGGCCCCAATTTCCTGAGTGCCATCAGGCAAGGAATCGGTGCCGCATAGTTTTGTCTTCAAGAGTTTTAAGGAGTTAAATATGCAATGGTCAATTTTATATATATATATATATATGTATATATATATATATATATATATATATATATATATATATATATATATATATATGTGACAGTGAAAAGTATTTACAAAAAGAAATGAAAAAAAGAAAAGATTCTGAAGTTGCTCTTGTTTTCTGTTTTCACCATATTGAATGCGCCGTCAATTTTTGCAAAATATTCGAGAATCATCTTTTGAAAATCGTTCCATTTAAAGACAATCTGACAGTCTTTCATCAGATTCTTCCTCAAACACGCAACATCTGATCATGTAAATTACGGTGAGACATATTTCAAACTTTTCTTCACTCCTTTTCGGACAGAGACTGAATGTTCGCAGCGATTTGCAAGGTTTCCACGTTAGATTAAAAATCTCATCATATTCTTCTTCGCAATGCCAACATCAAAATTTAATATGAGTATACATTGGGTTATGTTCCTGCGGTGAAGATAAACTTTGATTAAGATTATTCACAGCTTCTAACAGGAAAGGGTTCAGAGCTGCGCACATATCGTTTAGTTCGGTCAAAAAATCCTGAGGTGTTTCATTTGCTACATTAATATCAGGAGATAATACAAAGTCTATATCAGGATTCTGTTCATAGGGTTGAGGCAATCTTTGGTTAAGCTCGTTCGCATCTGTTACAAATGGGGTGATGCTAGGCTTCTTAGGATCACTGTTGGGACGTTTCTGAGCGGGTTTTAAAAGTGGAAAAAGCGGATACGATATTGTTACTTGGGACGTTGGGACGTTTGAGCGGATTTTAAAAGTGGAAAAAGCGGATGCGATATTGTTACTTGATTCATGCACAGTCAAAAACTTCAGTCGCCGATGAGATATTTCCACGGCTCTTGACAGATATCGGAAGTCATAGAGATGATCCAATGTTTTGTCCCGATATAAATCATCGCCGGAATCTGAAACTATCAAATAATTAAATAAATATATATATTTGTAGATCACCAGGAAGCATGCGCTACATAAGACTTTAAAATATTACTTACATTACTTATGATTAAAAGTGTATTAAAAGATAGATAAACACGCGTTGACTTCATTTCTAACGCTATACTTTACCTATTTTCTAATAAATGCATCGCATGTTGTAAACGACAGTTTTCTTACCTTGAGAGTATTCCATTTCGCTAGAGATTTCTCCTAAAAAGAGATGCTTTCAAAATGAACTTCCAATTTGACCAAGCAGTTGTTTAAATGCAGTTTTGAAACAAGGGGGTGGGAGAGTGGTCGTAAAAGGTCATGGCCCCAATTTCCTGAGTGCCATCAGGCAAGGAATCGGTGCCGCATAGTTTTGTCTTCAAGAGTTTTAAGGAGTTAAATATGCAATGGTCAATTTTATATATATATATATATATGTATATATATATATATATATATATATATATATATATATATATATATATATATATATGTGACAGTGAAAAGTATTTACAAAAAGAAATGAAAAAAAGAAAAGATTCTGAAGTTGCTCTTGTTTTCTGTTTTCACCATATTGAATGCGCCGTCAATTTTTGCAAAATATTCGAGAATCATCTTTTGAAAATCGTTCCATTTAAAGACAATCTGACAGTCTTTCATCAGATTCTTCCTCAAACACGCAACATCTGATCATGTAAATTACGGTGAGACATATTTCAAACTTTTCTTCACTCCTTTTCGGACAGAGACTGAATGTTCGCAGCGATTTGCAAGGTTTCCACGTTAGATTAAAAATCTCATCATATTCTTCTTCGCAATGCCAACATCAAAATTTAATATGAGTATACATACAACCAAAATGTCTTTAGAAAGTATGCCATTCATCGCGTTGCAAATAAGTCTGATAAAGTGCCCCAGCCATCTGATTGAATGGCATCTTTTAAACCTGGTGGGAAAATACACTAGGCAGGACTTCCGGTGAAAATGCATGATTGGTCGAGGGGGGCGTTTATTTGACCCTTTGGGACATTTTAGCTACAGATTATTTGAATTGAGGGTGACATTAGGCAGCAGGCAATTTTAATTCATTTGAAAAGTTTGACAGACTTCCACACCGTTTTAGATTAGGTATAGTTTCATCACAAACAAAATGTGACTGAACAGACCAATAACCTGTTTAAACCTGAATCCTATCCAGACAACTGTCAACAGTTCTGAAGGATGTGATTCATCCAGATCAAGCTTGCACCATTTCAGGAAGGAAGAACTGACATATCAAGATATAGGCAGTAAAATTCTTGTAAATGGGCACCTCACAAAGACGATCAGAGTTCACTCTGGCATCCGCCAATGGTTTGTTTGTAATCTCTACTGGAGCAGATCAGGATTAATGGCTCAGAGGACTAGACTTGCCTGGCGAACTCACAGCGACCTGTGCTTTGTATATGGATAAAATTGGATAGGAATGGTAGGGACACGTTCCTACCAATATCCAGCGATTACCGTTTTGTTCATAGCATTACTTTTGATGCCTTCTCTAGGAGGAGTCCAGTTTTCACTAACCCACATCGCTAACATGATTGGCATTGCAAATTCTTGCTAATGTGGAAGAGGATGTGGTTTTAAGAAGCGCCAAAGCTCTGTCACATAGCACGTAGGCCAAATGAGAGATACCATCCACCATTTCTATGCACAAAGACAAGTAATCTTAATTGCTAATGTGTAGAGTCAACAAGAATGGTAATAAGTGTAATCAACAAAGCCAAGAGTGCTTTGGTTCACTGATAATATGGCAGCATCAGTGTCATTTTGTCAGTTGACCAAAACAAGCTCAAATAGAGGAGAAGCATGAAGCGAGGCAGGGGCAGAAGTAAAGTTGAATAATGAATGAATGATTGGACTAAAAACCTTAATCCCTAAATAGCATTGTTTATGCTGTGCTGTGGTTTAACATAAATAGTCTCCTGCGCACTCCCCAAATAGCCACTGCTCCAACAATTTACTCCAAAAACAAACAAAAAAACACACACACACACCTTTACGCATTCTCGAAAACTGGCGGAAAAAAAACTCAGATGTGAACTGTCTTATATTAAGAAGTTGTCCTCTGGTGTAAATAATGGGGTTTGTGTGTCATAAAGCACACAAAACAAGTAAAAACATACAAATTATTAGAGAGCTCTGTGCCGAGGTGGCCACTTGTGGCGCCATCTTGAGAGAGATGAATTATTACTTATCACATGTTAAGCTAGTTTTTGTTTGTCTGCCACATGTGCTCCAGAGCAGCCTTGTTAGATTTACAAAGTTTCAACAGGCCAGTTAAAACTACTGTAAACCTCTAGCGACTGTGACGCTTGTCTCAAGATGCTCGAGCAACCAGCTGGTCACTTCACCTCACCTAAGGGCAGACCCTTGGAGCTCAGTGCAGTGCGCTTTATGGGATTCCACCTGAGCTGAGGGTAGAGAGCGTCACCCAGGGACATATCCTATTCATTATAACCAACATCCCTTGTGTGGGTGTTTATAAATATTGATTGAGTCACTGGGCGAGATAAAACAGTGCTTTCAGAGTGAGATTGATTCCGTTTGATAGAACCTCCTAAACTGTATAAACTGAATTGAGGTAAGAAATTAAACTAGGCTCAATCGATAGAAGCCAAATTTAAGGATAGTCCTGGACTTATACAGGTGGAGCCCCTTTGAATGTGAATAAGAATTATAGTTATTGATTCATTAACTGAATTAAGGATCCAATCCTTATTTAATAAACAAACCTCTAATTTGGTATATCGCTCATAATTGTCTTTACATATTATTGGTGCCCCATCTGAGGGCCCCTCTCATTGAGCTCAAACCCACAAGATTTGTACTGAGAGAAAATATGCCCCATTCTAAGATTATTTTTAAATGGTCATACTGATAACCTAACCCCCCCCCATGTTGATACTCCAAGTGCCCTCACTTCCATCCCCCTCCTACCCCTCCTTAAACTCTTCAATCTTTCCCCTCCCACAATTCACAATGTATATAAGGCCATTCCAAAATATCCCTAATCAGACTAAGATTGACAGTGATCAATCGGATTTCTAACAATTTGGTGCCGTGACCTGGATGGCCTACTGAAACCTTCTTGGTGAGTAAACGCCATTTTGAATCTGAGAGAAATTCTGGTTTCTGACAGAGGAGTCAGTAATTGTTGGCCTCTCTGAAACAAGAAGTTATCTGTTTGTCACTGATAAAACCAAGTGTTTTGTGGCCATTATCCTCTCTGTTCTGAGAAGGTTGTTGTTTTGTTTATTTGTCACTAGTCACTTCATCATGATTTCAAAAAGCCAAAATGCTCAGATTCCTGGAAACCTCTTAACCATAAGAATAGCACACTAGTTAAGGGGCTGAAATGCCCCAGTGGACTGACTCTGAATTTGAAGTAGTACTTGACAAAATAGTCAAAATATACATTAATGAACAAAAGAGGTCGGAGTACTTTGCTTCCAAAAGTTTTCCTACTGATAGAGAGTAGTCCATTACAGAATGTAAAACAGCTCTGGGCTATGGTATCAAACATGATTCAGTGAAGCAACATGATTTTGTACTGAAGCAATACTGGGGGTATAAACTATGGCATATTGAGGACAAGCTAGAGAAAGTCTAGAGTTAACTAGCAAATGTAAAAAGCACAAAACATCTGCACTGAATGCCCAAAAAAATGTGTAAAAAGCTCCAACAATCACTGGCTGAGGTTGAATGGTTACATGCTAGATGTAAACCTAAGCACCAGAGTTGACCTCCAACTGTAATCCCTCCTCTAGGTCAGCCATGCTATACAGAGGATGAAAATTCTCCAATGTTGGCTTGATTGTATCTAGTTCCACTTAGATGGATCAGAATTTGCACACTCTGATGATGATTCTGAACCTACTCGCAACAAAGTATTACAGATGAGACCTGTCACAATCAGATCTGCTGAGGTCCTTAATAAGGGTGGTGAAATCAAGGAGACTAGAGTACAGATTGGTCACATTAATTTCCTTAGACAATTTGTCTAAACATCCAAGGGTAATGGGCCTTGATTTCATTGACCTTATTGAAAAAAAAAAAAAAACCTGTATTCACTGCATTCTAATGATGCTGTAGCAATAGCGAGCTAAGTCCTTAACATCTCCGATAGTAGGAAACTTGCTAATAAGGTTTCAGACGGTTTAGGTGATAATGGTCAGGACATTAAAAAAGGGTGGCAAGTCTTCAAGGAGTAGATTAGCCACAAGTGTCGTAAGACAACTGACTGGGGGCAGATTACTAACTGCAAGCAAAGAAAAGGGGAATCGGTTGCAGAGTATTGTGAGCAGTTTGAAAGACGTTTTCCTCTGTCATTGTAGAATAGATTCATACAATAGTGACAGTATTGACTGCACCACTGAGGGTCCACACTTTGGACAACTGGTCGATTTACCACAGACAGACCTTAGACAAGCTTTAGTGACAGCCCTTCCAAACTGGCATAAGGTTAAATGAAACGAGCTTAAAAGAGAACTTGACAGATTGAAATGAGTCATTATGGTCATAAAACTGGCTATTTCGCAAGGGACGGTCGTAAGAAACAGGCAGATTATAAAAGACATTCAAAGACGATAGATAGCACCACAGGGAAATCATCTGGGGGGTTCTCACAGGGGGACACAATAGAGAAATCCAGGGTATTTCACCTGAGCAATTGTCTATGCTCATCAAGGCAATGCAAAGATATACAGAGGTGGCAATAGCGCCATCTGCCCCAGCTTTAAACTAATTTGCCCAGCCGCTTCTGCCCATTTGTGTTCCATCAATAAAGTTTTTAAGAACAGTTTTTTTGTTGATTTTCAAACAGGATTGATCATTTCTTGTAGAAACAGGCACTCAAGTCACTACTCTTTCTGAAACAGTTTGTTCATCTTTGGGAGTACTGCTTACAGATAGACACATTACAGCTGAGGGTCTGGGTAATGCTGGTATTTCCTTAACCTTATCTTCACCCATTGATGTTAATTTAGGAACAGTCCCATGGCAATTTTGGGTAGGAAAGGTTGAAAACATTCTTGGGATGGATTTTCTGAGGAAATTTAATTGTTCTTTGTCTATTAATGTAGATTCTTGTGTTTGGAACATTGCCTCTTTGAAACTGTCTGATTTGGTTAATTACCCTATTTGGTCTGATAAGGATGACCTTCTAGATATCTTACAGGTCATAAACCTCCTTGTACTAAACAATATATCCTATTAACAAGGACGTTTTGGATGGTATTAAGCCCATCATAGAGCAGCTTGAGAAAATAGGCATTTTGGTCAAAACACAGTGTGTCCAACAGTCCTGTGTGGCCAGTTCGTAAAGCTAATGGAACTTGGTGGCTAACAGTGGACTACAAAGTAGACAATCAGCATATAGACAAGCTAACTCCATTGGTTGCTTACCCATCCACCATTTTTGATTGCATACCTACAGCACAGTTTTTTTTTCTGTTGTTGATATGGCCAATGGTCTTTGGCCAGTTACATTAGCATCACAAAGCCAGCCATGGCATCCCTTTACTGTGGGGAATGTGCAGTATCAATGGACATGGCTGCCACAGGGATTTCACAACAGTCCCAGTATTTACCATCAAGCGCTCAGAAATCATCTTTACCAGGCTGAGCATATTTTGCAGTCATCTGTTATTCAATATGTAGATGATGTCTTATTGAGCAGTGAGTGAGGAAACATGACCGAGACGTGAAGGCACTTCTTGGCTAGCAAAGGACAAGGCCAGTCATGACAAAGCTCAGTTGTGGTGTTCTGGTGTGCAATATTTGGGACAGCTTTCCTAGGCCTCTGCAACTACTGTAGACCTTGGATTGATTCATATGCTGCACTTTTCACAACCACTATATGATCTGCTTAAAGGTAACCCTGGGCAACATGACCCTCTTGTGCCTACAGAAGACACAAACACTGCTTTTGTAAATTTGAAATCGGCATTGATATCTGCACCAGCTCTTAGCCTTTGTAATACAAACAAGCCTTTCACGGTCTTTGTGCATGAAGACTGTGGTTTTATGACATCCTGCCTGACTTAGGAACATGGTGGTTGCAGCGTCCAGTAGCTTATCATTCAGCCAAGTTAGATGCTGTAGCCTGTGGAATGGGTCCATGTTTAAGATCAGTACAGGCCACTTACCTGGAACTGTTGGCATTTGCACCACGGACACTAGAACATTGTCACAGTGAAATGCCCTCATTTGGTGTCAGCACTGCTGAACATTGGCCATGTGTTATCAGTAACAGCCTCCAGATGGGGCTCCTAATGTGGTTATTCGGAATGTGCCCATGAACAACCCTTTCTCCTTTATGATGTCCTCCCTGACTGATGCTTATGAAGAAGGGGATGATCATGAGTGCATTGAATTATCCTGAAGTGAAGTCCTCATCCTGTTTTTAAAGATGTTCCTCTTGATAATCCTGATTTGATTCTTTTTACTGACGGTTTCTCAACTTACACTGATGGTATGCAACGATCTTGATGGGCGGTAACTGACAGCTTTCAAACTTTGGCCAGTGGTAGTCTTTCTTCCTCCTATTCAGCCCAGCAGGCTGAGTTGGTGACTCTAACTGCAGCATGTAAACTGGCATTTGGTAAAAGTGCTACAATCTTTACAGATTCCAGATATGCTTTTGGTGTGGCCCATGATTTTGGACATTTAGGAAGCCACAGGGGTTCTCTCAGCTGCTGGCACTCCAGTTAAAAATGTTGACTTAGTACAGGGTCTTTTGGAGGCTGTCAAGTTACTCACAGATCTAGCCATTGTGAAAGTCAAAGCACACACACACACACACACGTGGTACTTCCTCTGAAGCACAAGGCAATAGAATTGCAGATGAAGCGGCTAAAAGGGCAAGTTTTTTTACCACCAGCAAACATCACATCTCTTACTAGCACAGAGTGCAATACTAATGATATTTCTTCAATTCACAAATTAGGTCAGATTCCCCAAACTGGGAACTCTGGACATGGCTAGATTCAGGTGCAAAGTCGCACCTGAATCATTACTTGCTTACCTTGCTACACGGGTACATTCTTTGGGTCAAATTGATTTACCATCTTTTCCACCCCAGTTTTCACATTCCTGGTGGAATCCTAAGTTTAGGGAACAAGCTAAAGCAGTTGTTCAAAATTGTGTAGCATGTGGTCAGGTCAATGTTGCACCTCAGGTGCGCACTCCTGCTACAAAGACAGTAGCACCTCCAGGTCCATTTCGCCATCTACAGGTAGATTCTATCACACTGCCTAAATGTGAGGGAAAACAAGATGTAATGATTGTAGTAAATAAATATTCTCACTAGATTGAAGGTTATCTAACTTCTGAGGGTACTGCTGCACACACTGCCAAAATGTTAGTACAGGATTTTATTTCTAGGTGGGGACTTCCTGAAGGTAAACTGGAAACTTCTACCTGTCCTGAAGCTTGTGGTCTGTATGGACAGTGATCGTGCAAACAGGGTCATCAAAGAAAGGCTGACTAAACTTTATAGTCAGGGTGTGAAATGGACTGCAGTACTAGCTACAAACTGGCAACTAGCAACAAAACTGTTGGGCTTTGTCATTAAGTAATGACAGGTAGACCCATGATGGTTCCAGGAGTGATTGGTCTCAGGAAAGCAGATGTGCATTTATTGTCAGATGCACTTCAACTACTGTCAAACACCAACAAGCCTTACAGGCAGCTCAGAGTCAGGTCACTAATGCTTGAGGCAAACAGGCTGAATGTGGTCGCTCAATAATTCCAGGTCAATGGGTCATGGTGAGAAGACATGACAATCTTTTAAAACCCAGATAGAAGGTCCATACCAGGTTCTTTTAAATTACCAACTCAGCAGTAAAAATGTGAGGAAAAAGAAAACATGGATTCATGTTTCCCATTGTAAGGTTGTGCCTGCTCCTCAAATATAAATTTGAGGGTCAGTAGAAGAGGAGGTAGGTAAATGTACAGAGCCTCAAGGAAGAACTATGATTTCTATCATGGGGCCACCTTTGAGGTGAAGATAACACTGTGCATTACCATAACCGCTCTTTTAAAGGACAGACAGTGAGGAGTAGCATGACAAATGTAGAATGATATTGTTCAACTTCTGATTATGAACAAGATCACTGTATGCTTTGTGTATTCTACAGAACCACACAGCAGGAGCGGAGTCCCCATCCACTTAGAACATTACACTGACTTCTGGATGATTTCCAAGAAAAGTGCAACATGTCAACATGAGTCACTGGAGGAATCACTGTTTCCTGTCTCTCACTCCCTCATTGTCTCAGTGTTTTTAGCTTGTTTTTTTCTGCTTTCTACCACTTTCTAGCACTTATTTTTGTATAAATGTTTTGTCATCTACTTTGTCGTAACTGCTTTTAGATTGTTTTTACAACAAAAAGCGGAGTACCCCTACAACAACGTTTATTTTGGTGCCCAAATCAGCTGAAAGCGGTAAGTGTATTTTATTATGGCTGTTGCTGGGCTTTTTGAGTGTGAGAAGTGCGGTATGTTTAGCCTGTACCCTTTTTCCACCGCTAGTGATAAGGATAGCATTTGTACTGAATGCAAGCTAGTTAGCACTCTGGTGGAAAAAGTGGACCAGTTAGGTGTGCATCATGGGGTTAGTGAAGGATAGAGAGCAAGAGTCACTGGTAGCAGCCCTGGATGCCTAAGGGAGAGCTAGCACCCCCCCCCCACCCCCCACCCCCCACGCTCTGGAGTTGGAGCCCTCACAGCGGGGCGAATGGGTGGCGTCTCGGCGGCATAGCCGGAAAGCTAAGGCTAATGCTAGCACTATGGCTGAAGCTAGCCCACCAGAACACCACGTCCCCCCACCCGCGTGTCAAACTGGTTTGCCCCACTCAGAAAGACACCCACTGAGGAGCCTGTTCAAAGAACTCTGGTAATAGGAGACTCTATTGTTCGACACATGAAAATAGCTAGTCCTTTAGGAGCTCCAGCAGTAACAGTTTGCTGTTTACCAGGAGCCAGAGCACCGGAAAGTAGCAGCAACCTTAGCGGTTAGCAAACAGGAGATATTCAAGGATTGTCATTGTAGGGACCAATGATATTTGTCTGTGGCAGTCTGACGTTACGAAGGATAATATTAAAGAGGTGGTTAAACTGGTCCAGATGATGTCTGATGCCTTAATTTGCTCTGGCCCCATCCCAATGAGGCGCGACGCTGAGTCTTACAGCCGACTCACAGCGCTGAACCGCTGGATGTCCAAGTGGTGTTCATAAAATCATGTGGGCTTCATAGATAATTGGTTGAAGTTTGAGGGCAAGCCTGTTTTTTTTTTTTTTTTTTTTTAGGTAGGGATGGCGTCCACGCCACACGGGAGGGTGCTGCCCTACTTTCGTGCAGCATAGCCCATATTCTGCTGGTTAGTCGGCAGAGAAGTGTAAAAGACTGCTGACAATCCAGAGCTGGGACCAGGCCGCAGACAGACAGGCTAAACCCACAGTCTGCGAGCTGCTTTGAGGAGTCACCCAGGTTTCACCATATTGAGACGGTGTCTGTGACCCGAATTAAACTCAAATGTAGAACATCTAGATCAGCTCATTTTAATAATTTAATCAGTGTTAAATTCTCGCAATCAAACGATAACAGCACCATCTCAGACCTAAAGCTCAGTCTACTTAATATTAGATCATTAACCTCAAAAGCAGTCATCCTAAGTGAAGTTATAGGTGATCAGAAACTAGATATTTTCTGCCTCACTGAAACCTGGATTAGACCTGATCAATACAGAGGAGAGCAGAGGAGGTGGAGTATGCATAATCTACCAGAATACACTAGATATTATTCAAAAACAGAAACACCTTCAATTCTTTTGAGATTCCCTACATTAATATCAAATCCTGCCACAAATGAAAATGCATTCACACTAATTAATATCTATAGGCCTCCAGGGCCCTATTCTGAATTTTTAAAAGAATTTAGTGATTTTGCTGCAGACTTGGCAGTGTGCAGCAACAGTTAAAATAGTATGAGACTTTAATATTCATTTTGAAAAACCAGATGATCCATTAACAAAGGAGTTCATATCAATTTTAGGTTCTGTCAGAATCATTACTGTAACCATACCCTAGATTTACCCTGGGTGTTAGCATTGATCATCTAAATATTGTACCTCAAAGCTCAGTAATAGCAGACCATTATCTAATCTCCTTTGAGCTACATCTTAGGCAAAATGTTAATTCGTAGCCCCCAACACTGTCTAAAGCGCACAATAACCGCAATGACAGCTGTACAGTTTACTAAAAACCTCCCACCCCTATCAATCTTAGCTTATCTCAGTCAGACCAAACGGAGCTTGTTAAATTAACAAACGATCTAGAAAATACCCTACGATCAACCTTAGACAAAGTAGCGTTTAAACGTAAAATGACAAGGCAAAAGGGTCATGGTACAGTGATCAAACTCGTACCTTAAAACAAACAGTGCGGAAACTAGAGCGTAAATGGCGGACAACCAAACTAGAGGTGTTCCACTCTGCGTGGAAGGACAGCCTTAGTCAATATAGAAAGGCACTCATTAAAGCTCGCTCAGCGTATTTGGCCTCGCTGATTGAGAAAAACAAAAACAATCCCAGAGTTCTTTTTAGTGAGATCTCTAAACTTACTAAAAGCCAGGCAGATACTCAACCCCAGATTCCAACATCTTTAACCAGTCATGTTTTTATGGAATATTTTAATAATAAAATAGAAAATATTAGACAACAAATCCAACCCTGCTTATTAAATCAAACATGGCCATCACCTGGTGTAGCTGCTTTAGAACATAACTTAGTTGATTTATGGTGTAAATGCATGGGATTGCACACTGTAGGTGCGGGCAGCATAAAGCTCATTAAGTAATCAGTCTCATAAAATTACTTACACCTTATAAATACTGTGATTTTAATTCACATTAAAGTCAAAATTATTACAGTTTATAATATAAATGTATTAATAACCAAGTCACTGTATCAGGGTTCCAATCCTTGATTAGATTCTGAAGGTTAGGAGTTCAGGAACAGTATGTTGGCCTCAATTTCATCTGAGTGATAAGACAAACAACTCTGTTCAAACAGGATAGCATTTATTTATCCAAAATAGTAAATACAGTCAGCAGGAACACAGAGCAAGTGAGTCAGTTCTTGAGTTAAGTTCTTGTGTGTACCTGAGCAGTCTCAGGCAGACACATGTAGTAACGACCCAGCCAATAAGGAAAAGAGAAGCAATGCTTACTGAGTTCCAGGGATCAACTTGTCTTCTCATTGTAGAACTAAGTAGTGTGGCTTGGAGTGCGGATTGGTCTAGATTGAATTGGACAATTTTGGTCCCTTCAAGCAGAAGTTTTTGCTGGAGGGTTTCATCTAACTGTAAACTGTTACCTCTGAAAGCATCAATTAACTCAAGTTCTGTCTCATACTGCTCAGAGTTAAGGTTATACAATACAACGTCGTTCAGGTGGACAGTGGCCCCTGGAGGAACTTTTAACGAAAACAGTCTGATTTGGGAGTTTCATCCTAATGGCTGTGTCGATCATATACCACTGTGATCTCCTGTTTGGGTGTATTAACAAACCATTTATCTCCTGCTTTTTCGACTCTAGTTTCAGTGATGTCATCTCTAATGGAAAGACTGGCTCTACACTTCTCTTCTGTGCTCCCAGCTTGTAGGCCACACAGACGATCTGCAGCATCTCTAATGAATGGTTTACTTGGGCAGACCCAGTGGATATCTCTTGTAGATGTACACATGGCGAGATTAGGGATAAGGTAAAGTGTAGGATTGTCTTCATGATAGGCTAACATAGATGGAGTTTCAATGTGGATATGTACATCATCCTCCCAGAATCCTACATTCAGTATGGACTTTAACCTATAAATATTCTGTGTCTCAATTATCGGGCGATTAAGTAGGAAGCCAACTTCCATTCTTTGTGGATTGACAGAGATTGGAATTGCACTACAAAGGCTATAAGCCAAATGCACTTGCAAATTTTGAACTGTGGTGGTTGTTGCAGACTATACAAGGCTCTCTACCATTTCAACTGGAACTAAATAAGAGAGTATAGATCCTCCACTTAAACTAGTAACAGAGAAGCTAATCTCACTAAGAACCTCTTGTAGAAACTGTTTGATCATGTTAAGTTCTATGAGATCAAACTCAACGGTTTTTGATACCCTGCTAAGTGTATGAACAGTGCTGTTCAGTATGGTTGAGTGAGTATTAACCATGAGAATGGTCCCCTGTAGTGTTTTACCAAGGCTTCGTAACTCCTGTTGTTTGAACATCAGCTCTCTACGAATTTCAGGCATTTCTTTATCCAGATCTTGGACCTGTTTCTTAAGTGTATTTATGTTTACAGAATTAGTGACTGAAAGGCCTATAGAGAATGAAGGATCCAACTGCTGAAGCTGCTGATAGTAACCCACCAAGGAAACGTTTTTGCCGTTTGGTGTTTTTAAGCTCTTCTTGAGTAACTAAAAACTTATCCAATTGTTCAAGGATGTGCATAGTAACCTGTTGAGCATGTTCGACTGCATCAGTAACAAGTGGCTTAGCATATGGTTCTTGGTTTTTGAATGTTGGGATAAGAATGTGTGATATGCCACCCAAGGATCAAGGCGGACATAAACTCTTTGGGTGTGAACACGACAGTTCGTGAGAAGTAGTCTGGGATTGTCTTGAACAATGCCGGCGGGGGGTCCTGGCTCCAACACCTCATCAGTTTGTGCGGTTTGCATTGCAATGAGAATGCCTAGAATCCATCGTAGCACCATTCTGGATATGTGGTTGGTTATCTCCCGGGCTTGCCACCAAGTGACCACGTTAACCACGCAAGTCTCCATCTTTGGAAGCCATTCCTCCAAAAATCGCCATGGTGTACCATTCAAAGCTCCTGCTTTGGCTAAACGGTCAGCCTCATCATTCCCATCCTTTTCTGGACCTGGGATGTTAGAGTGCCCTTTGACCTTTTTCCAATAGATTTTCATGCCGTGGTCGGTAACGAGTTTGTCACAAGCCAGGAAAAGTTCTCTGTGTTTGACATCTTTCCCTCTGGCATTTTTCATGCCATTCTGTTTCCATAAGGGGAAGTGCGAAACAAAACTGTACCAGGCATAGTTAGAGTCTGAACATACTACAAATTCCATGATGTTGGCCTGAGTTGCTAGCTGTAGGACTATGAGTATGGCTGCGATCTCTGCATACTGGCTTGATTTTGGTCCCAATTGGTATTGGCTGGACTCGAGGGTTGAGCTGTTTTGCCATACTATGCCTACACCAGCCTGAGTCTGGCTCTCATGGTGGAAGGAGCATCCATCTACATAAGCTTTTGCAAGGCCAGAGCAGACGTTCTCATCGTAGAAATGGTGATTGGAAGGCAGCGTGGGTGTAGTAATGGTTATGGGCTCGGTGGGTCCATCCTCACAGTCACAACGCTTACATCCTGCCAGTCCACGGCCCAAGGCCATCTTTTGGTTTTGAGCATATCTTACCTCCACTTCATAGCCTTGTAAAGCCATCATCCAAGTTGCAATTCGGCTATTTGAGACTCTCCCTTCTCTAAGTCGTTGACTGTTCAAAAAGGCCACTGGTTGGTGGGAGGTTTCAATGATCACCTTCTGTCCTCCGATGTAGCTGCGAAAGTGTTCCATAGCCCATACAGTAGCAAACAGTGCTTTCTCACAGTCTGAAAACTTTAGCTCTACGCTGCTAAGTGACTTACTAGCGTATGCAACCACACACTTCTCTTGGTCATATTTTTGAGAGAGACAGTGTTGTGAGAAGCTGGCCTCCAAGTAGAATTCTTTATCCTTGTCAGGATGAGCAAGGCAGGGCGCTGTGCAAAGGCGTTGCTTGAGCTCATTGAAAGCAACCTCTTGACTGGTTTCCCATACAAAGTCTGTGTCTTTACGAAGTAATTCTGTCAAAGGTCTACTGATGTCAGCATAGTCTTCGATAAACTGTCTGGAGTAGTTGCAAATTCCTAGAAAACTGCGCACTTCAGGAACACTGGTTGGGGCTTTGATATCCTTGATTGCTTGGATTCTGCCAGATTGTGGTTGGATACCTCCAGGTCCCACCAGGAGACCGACATACTCAACCTTTGAACGGCACCATTGCCCTTTTGTTAAGGAGAGTTTTGCACCTGCTTTAGACAACTGATTTAATACATGGCAAATTTCTGCTATGTGACTTTCCCATGTCTGGCTTCGCATTAGAATGTCATCGACATAAATTAGGTTACCACGGGCCAATGCAACGCTCATGGCTTTGTGAAGAAAGATATTGAACTCCGCAGGAGAGTTGGAATATCCATAGGGGCAGCGATTCCAGGTGAATTGCCGTTGCCAAACGAGAAGGCAAGTTTGTACTGGTCAGCCGGATCCACTTTCATTGTCCAGAATCCATTCGACACGTCAACGGTGGAAAAGAATTGAGTATTCTGAATTTTGGCTAGCTCTTGATCGAGGTGGATCATTGGCCAGTGAGAGAGTGGAACCTGCTTATTCAACTGCCTGTAGTCAATAGTTAAGCACCATTTTCCAGAGGGCTTTAACACTGGCCACAACGGGGAGTTGTAAGTTGAGTTGCATTCTCGAATTATCTTTTTCTCCAACAGTGAGTCTAGGATTCCTTTGATAGACTCATAAGCTGTCAGGGGGGTTTTATATTGACAGACATATGTGGGTGGTGCATTTGGATCAGTGGGAATTCGTACCACATGGAGATCCGTCACACCACAATCAGAAGAGTCCTTTGAAAAGATGTGTTTGAACTCATAAAACAGGCGTTGGAGCTGTTCTTTTTGAGTATCTGTGGTTAGTGCATCAGCTTTAGCAAGCTGTTGTTGTACCTCGCCTTCAAAACCTGGATAGGGTTCTTCTGGAGCAGAAGTTACCTTTTTCTCACTAAAAGCTGAGCTTGGGTTCTCAGTTGTGATGGCATGAATGACCATTTCTTCGCTTTTACTAAGATCAATGCAACAGATGGTATCTTGGTGTATTGCCTGATGTGGCATGATAGAGATCATTTTCATTGGAAGGGTAAAAAACACTGTCTTCACACTCTCCAATGTCCGGTAGGGAGTTGGGCAACTCACCAATTAAAGGAATGGAGAGTTCAAAGTCATAAAACATGCTTTCAATCAGATAGCCCAAAACTGTGCAAGCAGTCACTTGTACTGCATAGTTAGTCACATTCTGGACTAACATATAGACTGAGCGATTGGTCAGCTCAAGTAAGGGTATACCGCAAGTGGACAAGTTAAGCTCAAAGAAACATGGAGCAGGTTGGAAAAAGACTTGTGAGCAATCAAGCTTTTCAACAAGTTGGATGGGAACACCAGCAGATCTTGCCGGGATTACCAAGTCAAATTCACTTGCCACTTGACATGCTTGGGGAATGGTTTGTCCAGACCTCATTTGTTCGGCTTCAGCTGCCAGTAGCTTGTTTCCGGTTTGTGCTCGGGACCAGAGAACTCCATTGAGGGTGTCCAGTTGGGCTCCAAGCCGGATTAAGATGTCGGCCCCTACAAAGATGGAATGCGGTAAACAGGGAACCACGCTCATGTAGTGTAGGAACTTTCTCTTGCCAATGTTGAGCATGAGTGCACAAATTCCAGTACTCTTGACAAGGGTCTGAGGAAATCCTGGAGTGGGCAGCCAATGGCTTTTGGATACCTGTACTGGGCAGAAGTTGCGACTAGCAAGTGCATCTAGCAGGTTTTGGCTCGCTGCTGATTTTTCCGACCACCATGCTACTATTGCATCTGGAACCTTTGTTTCACTCACCATAATGCCTCCTGCGATCAGGAGACTGTATATGGTGGATTGTGTGGATGTACCCAGCGAGCACAGGAAAGATTCCTGGGAACTCACTAGATGGGACGTCAGTTGTGTACTGGGTGGCTCAACTGCAGAGTAGCAGGGGTTTTCCCATTGTCTGCCTGTTAAAGGCGTACAGTCTTTTACTGTTTGTGCATTTTGGTCTGGACTTTCCAGATATAGGTCAATTGTTGCTGGACAGCTATCACGCGTTTGGTCCATTATGACTGCTTCGCAGGCATTCTGAGCATTGGGTCTGTTGTTCACTGGTTTGGGAGTTGTAACTTGGGCCCATAACTGTCCCCGGTGGCAATCAATCAATGGAGCTAGTCGGTCAAGCATGTCTTGCACAATCAATAGCTGGTTTGTGTCAAATTTGGATATGCTGGGTGCACTGGGTGGACCATTTTCATGTTGTGAAAAGTAAGTTCCAACCATGCTCTTTGTGTGATTGGGGCTTGATCTTGCGTGTAGCTGGTGATGTTGAGGTTACAAGCTTCCAGTTTCAGACGTTTCCCAGTAGAAAGAACAGCTTGACTAACTTTGGAAAATGTGTCTGGACACATTAGGCTGATTTCTGATCCTGTATCAAGCAATCCATTGACCTTCAAACTGTCTTCAATCAGGACGTCTGTGTATATACGCTTGGCATTACCTTTCTAAACAAGATCACCCAAAAACTGAAGGAGTGGCGCATGAGAGACAGCAAGAACCTGTGGGGTGCATTGCGCAGTTGAGGAGGATGGATTCTTTTCCCCAGCCCACAAGATATATTCTAAATGGTGGCGGGGAAAGGTCCTGGTCTAGTCATGCGAGTGGAGGACCTTATTTGCCTTCAGCATTAGTCTGTGCTTGTAATTCCCTGTCTTTGGCTTCCTGACGACGATCCTGATAGTACGCACCATTGTCTTGATTAATTGCCCTATCCTTCTTGTTTGAGCGTTGGTTGCGACGTTGGTAATAGTCACCACCATCTTTTTGGCGGTCATGTATTTGACGATGGCCACTCCCTTTTGACTGACCTTGTCTGTTTTCCCATCTTCTTTGTCCACTGTTATACTGAGATGGGCGACCCTGTGAAGTATAAACATGAGGATGATTTGTGCCGGGAACTTCAGAGCCTTCCAGTTCCAGAGGCATGTCGTCACCATTTTGAAGTGCCAGTTCTCTGGAATTCTCTTCCTTCTTATCACCTGGGCGAACTATGGTTTCCCAAGCCATTTGTGCCATTTTCCGAATGTCCCGCAAGGGTTACCTTGTCGGGTGAACAGGGTTACGTGTGTCCGTACACACGGGTGAAGATTATGTAAGAAAAGGGACTTGAAAGCTCTGTCCTCTTCGAGGCCTGGTCCATTTCTCCCTTGGAAGTAGGCATGCCTTAACCGATTATAGAAGTCGCAAGGATTTTCATTCCTGTTGTGGCGGATTTGGATGGCCGAGATTGTGGCTGAGGTCTCGTCAGCAAAAGGTGAATATTCCTCTATGAGTGCATCATAGAGTCGGTTAAAATTATCCTGCACGTGCGGTGGCTGCGTTTCGATGAATGCATGAACAGTTCTGGAAGTTGTCTTCCAGATAAGTTTGACTTTTTCTCGCTGAGTAGAGTAAGGTAGATCAAGAAGACAATGTTCAATCTCTCCGAGATAGTCTTCAATATTGTGATTATGTTTATCAGGATCAAAACGCTCAATGTCTTTGGCAAGGGCGTCGAGTTGTTTAAGGCGCGGAGCATCATGACTCTCTGCCTTGTTATTATAGACGGATCTGTGACCCGCTCTAGGATAACCATACTCTAACTCTGATGAGATGTCACGATGTCGTGATGTGATATCATGGTACCTTGAGTGTGGTAAAGAATACTCTCCATATTGCTCATAGTATGGAGCCCTAGATCTCTCTGGAGAATAATCATAAGCCCTAGGGTTATGCCGGGAAGACATATGGTTTAAGTACCGCAACACACTTGAGTTTGTTCTTTTGCGGCGATCAGCAACATGAACCTCAGGTTCACGACGCTGGGTTGCCTGAAAATTTGGCTGCGTTTTGTCTCGGAGGTGAGAAACACAGGGGAGATGAATAGGAGGTACATGGCCCGGCTGTGCGCTTTTCCCGATCTGAGCGCAACGAGGGAAGTGGAACATGGGTGAGTATTGGTCGTAAAGACCGAGGCCCCTCCATGTGCTCTTCCTGATCTAAGTAATCATTGCGTCATTGAGTCATGCGATTAGAGGTGTTTTCTGCATTAACAGATTGGGACCATCTTTGGTCGACAGATCTACCTAGCGTGTGATCTGCACCCTGTTCCAAGAAAGCGGGGCCTGGTTCCATCATGTCCCATGTTTCACGTCCTTCTGGAGATGTATGTTGTTTTAGGGGCAACCTATCAATAGGATCAGACACAGACCTAACCTCCTTGTCTGACTCATGTGCTCCTTCCGAGTCATTAACAGACCTCCTGTTTTGTACATGAGTCAGATGCTCAATGTCCTCATGTAGCCCATCCAGCTCTAGGCTGGTTTTCCTATGGAAAAGCAGGAACATTCGTCCGATAGCGTCCTGGATATTGACACTATGTCCCTGTTGAATGAAAGACACTACTTCTCCTAATTTACGTTCACAGTCTTCCATGGAATACTGTTGGAAATGTCTTCTGTCATCCTCTGACAGATGAATAAGTTGACTGACAAAATCAGTAATAGAGAGGCGTTCTGGTCTCTCAAACATATCTGCTGCACAATGGGTACTCATTTTCTGACCTATGGTTTGGCACGAGGCACAGAAAAATAGTGACTAGTGCAATGTGCTTGCACTTGTCGGAAGTAGTATGTGAAACAACACAATACAATTACAATAGTGGAGCAACAACACAGTATAATGCCAATTGGTTCTAAACTACAAATTGTCACAACACAGGGTAGTATACGACTGTATAACTAACCTACTTTACCTACAGGGGTATAACAAGCATTAAAACAGCAAAGAATCTTAATGCCTCTGCAGTGTTTTCACAATGCAGGAAGTCTACTTTAGACTTTAGACACACAGGGTATAATAACGCACTGTGGAATACGGTTGCATAATTTATCCAGTTATCACTGGAAGCAAGCACTGAATAACATAAGTGTTCTAATGCCTCTGCAATACCATAGTAATGCAGGAGGAAAAGGGGAAAGAGTGAAATTAGAATGTAATGCTTTTGAAAAACACAAGTATGTATATACTTCTAATTAACAAAATGTACTATGCAAGTTTTGCTAATTATTAAGTATCTGTATCGGTAATTACTCAATAACCTAATTTCTGCAATCACTGACTGAATATAAATTACTACAACTGAACAACAACCCACCAACAACTTAAATATTTGCCACTGCAATTGATCTACCCTTGTAGATTTTGTTTAGCAGATTAGTCAAGTCAAGTGGGTTTTATTGTCATTTCAACTACATACAGAGTACACAGTGAAACGAAACAACGTTCCTCCAGGACCATGGTGCAACATAGACAGTGCATACAAAACACAAGTGCAACACAAACAAACAAGTGCGAACAGACAACAACGCAGTACAGACAGAGAATAATAAATAATTGCCGGTAGTGTACAAATTGTGCAATGTGTAATAAATAGAGTCCAGTGAGGTAAGTTATTAGTGCAAATACTTTGTGCAAAAATGCTTCCCATTTTATCTGGGGTAAATGGTTGGAGAGAGAGAGAGTGTGTGTGCATGTAACAGAAAAGACATCAGTTCAGAAGTTGAGTTGAGAAGTCTGATGGCTTGGGGGAAGAAGCTGTTGCAGAGTCTGGTCGTGTTGGACCGGATGCTGCGGTACCTTCTTCCTGATGGCAGGAGGGAGAACAGTCTGTGTGAAGGGTGGGTGGAGTCATCCACAATGCTGGTTGCTTTGCGGATGCAGCGGGTGGTGTAAATGTCCATGACGGAGGGGAGAGAGACTCCGATGATCCTCTCAGCTGTCCTCACAATGCGTTGGAGGGTCTTGCGGTCAGAGGCTGTGCAGGTCCCAAACCAGGCAGTGATGCAGCTGCTTAGGATGCTCTCTATGGTCCCCCTATAGAAGAGGGTGAGGATGGGTGGAGGGAGACGGGCCTTTCTCACCTTCCGGAGGAAGTAGAGACGCTGCTGGTCTTTCTTGGCTGTAGAGCTGGTGTTCAGGGACCAGGTGAGGTTCTCCGCTAGGTGGACACCAAGGAACTTGGTGATCTTAACGATCTCCACCGAGGAGCCGTTGATGTTAAGCGGAGAGTGGTCTTGTCTTGATTTCCTGAAGTCAACAACCATTTCCTTGGTCTTCTCTAGATTCCAATAAAGGTTGTTGACTGTACACCAGTCTGTCAGCTGCTGCACCTCCTCTCTGTATGCTGATTAGCACCCCCTAGCAGTGGTGTAAAGAACAAATATTTTAAAACTTGGGTTGTGGTGTTGAGATCACACAGAAATAACAGAAGCCAAGCAACGGTTCCTCCCACGGGGCACCATTTGTAGGTGCGGGCAACATAAAGCTCATTAAGTAATCAGTCTCAAAATTACTTACACCTTATAAATACTTTGATTTTAATTCACATTAAAATTACAGTTTATAATATAAATGTATTAATAACCAAGTCACTGTATCAGGGTTCCAATCCTTGATTAGAACTCTGAGGACAGTGACTCAGTTAGATTCTGAAGGTTAGGAGTTCAGGACCAGTATATTGGCCTCAATTTCATCTGAGTGATAAGACAAACAACTCTGTTCAAACAGGATAGCATTTATTTATCCAAAATAGTAAATACAGTCAGCAGGAACACAGAATCACGTCAGAAAATATATAACGCTAAATCTTTGGTCAAATTTAGCAAAGGGGCATAGGTATGCGTCTACAGCTATGGGAGTCCATAGATGTTGGTGTTAAAGTGTGTACGTGTATGTGTGTACGTGTATTCATGTATTCGTGTGTGTGTGTGTGTGTGTGTGTGTGTGTGTGTGTGTGTGTGTGTATTTACGAACGCGCGTGTCTGGCGCGCTGAGAACAAAAGAGAGATTGGGGAAGCGGCGAAGTCTCTTTTGTAACCTAATGCTGTGTGTATGATCTCAGGGGGTGCGAGACTGTATCCACTCACGTGGCGGGGTGGAACAAAAGCCAAGCCCTCAGAGGGAGATTTAAACACCCTAGATGGCGTGTAGAGTCCACGAGCGATAGTAACTATACAGCTTAGGCTATAAAAGCACGCCCACAGCTCCACGAGGGGATCTAGCAGTCAATTGATCTAAACTAACGTTTCTTGAGGTGTTAGAGTCACTTTAGATCAAAGCTCACCGATGTAATTTGAAATCAAATGGTACGATGAAGTTAGTCACGTTAGTTAGGAGGGAAAGAAAAGGAGAGGATCGTAAAAGTAACTCGTGTGCTCACGAGGAGCGCGTGAGAGAACAGGGATGATCAAACGCTGTACTTTGTCTAATCTAATCAGCGTAAACTAACAATCATACAGACTAATGAATCATTGTTTTAGGAGCACAACATCCAAAAATCTGTTGAATAACTCTAATACTGCCCAGATGTGCAGTCTTACTTTTAGAGGAGTCTCTGTTGGCGCGTGATGAGTGTGTGGCTCGTAGCTTGAGGAATTTTTCTGAGCGCGACAAAGTGAAAGTTCCGACGAGCATGCAGTCCGTGGTCGGAAGTTAGATCACTTGGATGATCCCTCGTAGTTTGTCCCGGGGATGATTCTGGTCGACTCAGAAGGGAAACTTCGCTGAGGTCCGGCCGTCAGCGAGGTTCCGAAACCAACTGTTTGGTTACAGTTGAGTAAACTTGGCTAGCATTCAAAGTATTAACGCGTTGAAATGAGCGGCGGTTCAGTCTAAGCGCACAGGCCCCGAGTGCAGAACAAAGACCTTTGTTGTCCACCAATAAGGGATTAGAGTCTCCTTCTCTTGCGGCTACCACCAAGTAGGCGACGTGCCAGAGAGAATGAACAGTGGGTGGTTGACTGATTTAAAGGTTTCACCTGGGTGACGTATTACTGTACGTACGTCCGGTGATACTGTATTTTGTACAGTATCGGAAGGGGGCCCCCCCATCTGTGGAAGCAAAGCACTGACAACACATATGCCCACTGAAGATATGAAATTTACATGACCAGGTAACAAGCATGAACAATTGATACTTGGCTATGTTGACGTTTTGGGCCTTTCTGGCATAATATTATAGAGATAGGTCTTTTTCTGCTTTGTACTGTTATAGCAATTTGTATTGTTTTTGTTCCCGGCTTCTCATTGTACATATGTTTTGTACTTGTAGTTATAATATAGTTTTGTGATTCTCCATGAGGGAGACTCAAAGGGGGAATTGAGAGAAAAATATGCCCCATTCTAAGATTACTTTCAAATGGTCTTACCGATAACCAGCTGTTGTGTGACAACCATCACCCCCCCTAACGTTGATACTCCAAGTGCCCTCACCTTCATCCCCCCTCCTAAAACTCCTCTTCATCAATCTTTCCCCTCCCACAATTCCCAATGTACATAAGGCCATCCCAAAATATCCCTAATCAGACAGAGTTGTACTCGTACATCTGTGTGTATCGATAAACTCATCAACACTGAAGATCCAGTCTCCTGAATCTGTCTCTTGTATGCTGGATTTCTAACAGTACTACTACATTTATCCCAATTAAGAGTTTCTGTACTCAGGTCAGAGGAGAAGGTCAGAAGATGGAAAGAAAGAAGAGATGTAGCCAGTAAAAAGAAAGGAGAAGACAAGACTGAAAGGCCGAGTTAAAGTTAGAGTTGGCTTAAGGAACAGAGCTCCAGAAGGAGAAGAGGACAAGCCTCAATTGTGAAAAGAAACCAGTTATCTACAGCATTAAGCCAACAAAACGTTACTTGAGAAATAAGTAATCTATTTTTTTTGTTCGTCTAGTTTTTCTTTTGTTTGTTTTGTTAGTTACCACGTTAGCTCCGTAGAGACTTTGCTAGATTTCTTGATGTTCAACCAGCCAATTGAACCTCTGAGCTCATGAAATTGTGACGTCATGCCTAAGGAAGACCTGAGCATCCATAGCAGCCGTGTTGCTCCACCTAAACCAAAGCCTGAAGCAGTATGTGTCTGCTCGGAAGTGCGACCGCATTTCTCAGGGCCCCCTTTCTACCGGCCAAAAGCTGTAGCA
The DNA here is from genome assembly GCF_030463535.1 of Salminus brasiliensis. Taxonomy (NCBI): domain Eukaryota; kingdom Metazoa; phylum Chordata; class Actinopteri; order Characiformes; family Bryconidae; genus Salminus; species Salminus brasiliensis. The sequence goes on along the minus strand of NC_132902.1, from coordinate 8,053,894 downwards.
AAAGTGCATGAGACACAGGCGTTCGGACACCTCAAAGCCTAGTCTTGACTGGACCTCCCGCCTACAGCCAACCTACGGGATGCTCTTCAAAGCTCCAGACCCTGTGGCAAAGTAAGGTGGTCAACTTTACGTGCAAACTACTGGTTCAGATTGTTAAGCCTTGCACACCAATCACATTACCTTTGTTTAACAGTGATCAGTCAGACCAGTCCAGTTCTAACTGAAAGCAGTAGCTTTCCATGTGATCAAACCCAGCAGTCAGTGTACTTTCCCAAACACCTCACCTTAATACTATTCCAACCACTAGCGCCTTTTCGCAGTGTGTGAAAATGCGCTGGAAGCCTCAAAAGAAGTGAGGCCAGAGATTTGAGTCTCAATTGAATGAAGCCAAGACCTCCTCTCCCGTGCCCGGGTAAAGCTAGATTGTATAGGACCACTGTACCCTCCTACTCCTTACCCGCTACTCCGGAACGGGCCTCGCCACTTGAGGCCGGCGAAGCTCAGGCTGCCACAGCAGAGCCACCTCCCTTACTAATAGACCAAGGTTATTTTAGAGGCCCCTCCAATAGTGATCTAGATAAAATAGCACGCAATATTCCCCGTTTGACCTCAAGCCGGATAGTTTAAATAACATCCAATTTTACTTGAAGGATCATAGATTACTATCTATGTAAATTCCCCAATGCCTCAGTTGATGAGATCTACCTGATTGAACTAACCTCCAGTAGGAACATCAGCAGCTTCATCGAACGCCAACCCCCTTTTGTCCGCACATGACATACTCTGCCAGGCATTAGAAGATGAATTTGACAATGGGTCCTCTCAGACTGAGTTGGCAGCACTCTAGTTGCAGTCAGGCTTTTTATGACTACCTCAGGCAAGCTTACTTTGGAATAAGGTGAGCATGGAGGAGGACATGCATTTTAAAAACACTGTTCCTCCAAAACCTCCATCCAACTACCAGCCATTACATCTTGCCATCATGGCATGCCCATTCACCATGGCCAGCAAACAACTGAAGGACTTGGTATTCTGAGCGTTCACTAGACACCAACAGTAAACGTCCAGAGCCACCAAATGACACCAGTTACCTGCACATGGAACTCTGAACTCCAAAGCATCCTTGGTGTGTGTAACTACTCTTGTCAATTCATTGAGCACTACGCCGACGTGGCCGAGCCAACTACACGACTTGCCCAACAACATACCATGCAAGCGTTAAAAAACAAGCCGTGTTTAGCTTCCTGTCTGGCATACTCAGACTACCATTGTGAGTTCCACATGGAAATCGGTTTCTCTAACTTACTCCAACTGTGAGAAAGCCCTGCTCGCAATGGTCTGGGCGGTAAAAACACTTCTCCGACTACCTTGGAGGACAAAGAGTAATCAGTGAACCCAAATCACCAGCCCATCATTTTCCTTAACAGCCAACACATTCAAAATGGTGTTGTAACCAACGCACGAGTGGCCTCTTGGCTCATGGTTCTCCAGAGTTTTGATTTGGAAGTCCACTATGCCAAAAACAAACACACACCTCTGGGCACAGGACTGGCAGCTTCTTTCCACTCCACAAATGGGACCATGGAAGCTGGTGTCGGCATAGTATGGACTGATAATGTGCCATACAAGCCACAACACTTCAAATTGGGTCTGAAATCCTCCCAGTACACTGAAATAGCTGGCATTTCGATTACTCTTAAACTGATTTCTTAGTCAGATGTTTGAACACTGGTCATCTGCACTGATTCCAACTATGCACAGTTAAGTTAAGTTTCACTTATTTATTTTCCAGAACTGCAAGTGGCAAGTTCACAACTTCCAATGGCAAACCAGTCCTACAAAGGACACTTTTCATGGCCTGCAATTACCTTGTGGAATCACACAACCATGTCAAGTCAAATTAGTTTGTATAGCACTTTTAACAACTGTTGTCACAAATCAGCTTTACATAATTAGTAAAAGACAGAAAAAAGGAAAACAAAAGACATGCTGGTCAGACTGGTAGGTGGCAGCTGGTCTGAAGCAAGTAAAGGTGACCTCAGCAAGCAATCTTCCAGTAGGTTGGGCTGGGTGACCCTTTACTTGAAGATGGTAAAGAGAGAGAGTTCTGAGAGGATTTATGAAGAGCAGAGAATGTTAAGCAGTATCATAGTGTGTCTGACTACGCCGGCAGGTCTGACTATAACAGCCTCATTAAAAGGAAAGAGCCAGAAGGTAACACAGACATGGGAGCACCCTGAAACATTAGCATCCATCTGCTCCACCGTCCACAAACCTAAGTGATCCGAGTGAGCCTCGCTCAGACCTGTTTTTCCAGATCTTGGTCTTTGTGACCCTGGTCTATCTCACCGCAGAGTAGATTGTACGGATCCCTAGGTTGTGTTGTGTGACTCTTGCACAGTAGACTTTCTCTGTCTGGCTCTGGGGCTCTTTTATCAAGACACACTAAGGTATGTGCAATCCTTTTTTCTCTCTTCTGTATTTTTAGGTGCTTTTTATCTATTTATTGTTTTACGTGTTTTATTGGTCAGCTGCTCATGCTGGCATGCAGAGGCACCATAGTGTGTGCCTTTTATTCAAAGAGATAGATGGAAAGCTCTAGGGATGTCTAGGCTGGACTTCTCTAAGAAGCTTATTCAGAAAACTTCAGACTTGTCTGGAATTTGTCAAAGACCAGTTCTCCATGTTCAAGGTGGAGACATTTCCCATAAGGTGGTCATTGTCAGAATGTTTAATGAAACTGTGAATGGAGAAGACATTGTTACATGGCTGACAAGATTTTGTGTGGTAAAAAAGCCCACCTATCAAGATGTTTGACGAGGATGGCATTTGGAACTGCTTGTGGTGAGTTCCCATTAAATGGGAAGGGGGGGAAGACGCAAGCAGTTACCTGGGCCTGATACAAATACCATCAATCATAGTTTTGGGAGCAAACTGGGGCTACATTTATTCTTAAGGTGTGCCCAAATCTGCCGCAAGTGTGGCAAGTTTGGGCACTTAGCCAAAGCATGACAGGAAATTGTCTGTGGGAAGTGTAGAAAAATTGGGCACTGGAATGTCCCAATGGCAGAAGATTCAATCTTTGTGGAGAATCAACCCATCTCTACAGTGAATGCCCAACATCGAAAGAAAGGGGGAGAGAGAAGAAACAGAGGGCAACACAGAATCCAGGCAGTTCCTCCTCGGAAGGTCTGGAACATCGGTGCCCCAATGAATCCCCCAATGAGGTGTCTCTTCTGCACTTCCAGTTAAAGACATTGTCAGTACTCTGCCTCGACAGATAGGAGGCCCCCTTTCGATACACAGATGCAGTATCTTAGACTGAACCACCACTCATTTCAATGCGTTATTATTTTGAATGCTAGCCAAGTTTACTTAACTGTAACCAAAACAGTTGACCTCGGAACATCGCTGACAGTCAGACCTCCACAAAGTCGACCAGAATCATCCCTGGGACAAACTACGAGGGATCATCCAAGTGATTTAACCTCCGACCACGGACTGCATGCCTGAAACCTTAAGGAGATGTGTTTCGCGCTTTGAGAAATTTGGTACAAATTGTTGTTTACGCTGATTAGACTAGACGAAGTACAGCGTTTGATCATCCCTATTCTCTCACGTTCTCCTCGTGGGTACACAAGTTACTTTTGTGATCTTCTCCTTCTCTATCCCTTCTATCTAACGTGACTAACTTCGTTGTACCATTTGATTTGACTCTAACCTTTAAGAAACGTTATTTTAGATCAATTCACTGCTAGATACTCTTGCAGAGCTGTGGACGCGCTTTTCCAGCCTGAGCTGTGTTAGTTGCTATTGCTTGTTGCACGCCATCTAGGGTGTTTAAATCTCCCTCCGAGGGCTTGGCTTTTGTTTCACTCCACCATGTGAGTTGGATAAAGCCTCGCACCCTTTGAGATCATACACACAGCATTGGGTTCAAAAGAGAATCGCTAAGCTCCGCCGCTCACCCCACCTCTCTTGTTCTCGGCGCGCACACACACACCCCTACACACGCAAATACACATACATACATACACGTACACACACACAGACTCCCACAGTTGTAGACGCATACCTATACTCCTTAGTGAAGTTCCCAAAGTGACCAAAGATTTAGCTTTATATATATTTTCTAACGTGATTTTGTGTTCCTGCTGACTGTCTTTACTATTTTGGATTAATAAATGCTATTCTGTTTGAACCGAGTTGTTTGTGTTATCACTCAGATGAAATTGAGGCCAACATACTGTTTCTGAACTCCTAACCTTCAGAGTCACTGTTGTCAGAGTTCTAATCAATAATTGGAACTCTGATATAGTGACCTGTTAATTAAAATGAAGTAAGTAATTTTATGAGACTGATACTAAATGAGCTTTAACATCTACGCCCAGGATCCCACAAGACCATCGCTCTGTAGGCCTGGAGGCTGGAGACACTGGCCAACCTCCTAACCCCAGAACAGTGGGGGTAAAAGAGGAGCAGGTGTCACAAGAAATAATGTGATTTTAAAATACCTTTTTAATCTTTTATAAATGTAATCTTTTTGTTTTTATTTTCATGGTCTTTTAATTACATACCTGTCTTTTAAAACTATACACTGCTCATGGCTCTCACTATTTCAACTATCAATGTTAGGAGTGTGAGAGCCTCCACTACCTTTACTACAAGAGTGTGCTTTACCGTTCCTGAAGACGTACAGAGATTGGGAGCAGCGCTGGGCTGCTGGTCCCTCTCTCTGGAGCGGTTCACACTACAATAGAGCTGACGGTGTTGCTATTTTAATAAAAAAAAAAAAAACTCACATCTTGGTGAAGGGCAGCACAGTGGTGAGAGATGGACGGGCTCTTTTAGTAAACCTGACTTTTTTAGTTTTTAACATTCTTAACGTGTACGGTTTTACCAAACAAAAACCGGACTTCATTCTATCAGCACTTCATTGGCTCCCAGTTAAATTCTATCAGCACTTCATTGGCTCCCAGTTAAATTCCGTATTGAATACAAAGTTCTTTTATTAACATATAAAGCCCTACATGGCCTCGCTCCTGAGTACCTGCAGGATCTTATAGTATATTACGAACCATCAAGACTACTTAGATCTCAGGGTGCTGGCCTCTTACGCGTTCCCAAAATTCAGAAAACCTCAGCAGGGGGAAGAGCCTTTTCCTATAAAGCCCCCCAGCTCTGGAATAACCTTCCAGATAATGTTCGGGACTCAGACACAGTCTCAATCTTTAAATCTAAACTGAAAACTTATATGTTTAGTTTAGCTTTTGGTAATTAATGTTTCTTAGATAAGGGCTGCAGGTCCAGGGGTTCGCGGACCCAGGGAATTGTAGTACTCTGAGATGCTGGAGCTGTCGTCTCGCTGCTTACACGCGATCACTCAGGTTTGTTGACGGTGGAGCAGATAGATGCTGGTGTTCTCAGGGTACGCCCGTGTCCGTGTTACCTTCTGGCTCTCTCCTTTTAATTATGCTGTGATAATCAGACCTGCCGGAGTCATCAGACATACCCAGATGCTGATGATCAACATTCTCTGCACTCCATAAAATTCCTCTTAGAACTAACTTCTCTCTCTTTACCTTCCCCGAGTAAATGGCCACCCACCCGATCTGCAGGAAGATTGCCCGCTGAGGTCCCCTCTACCTGCATCTAACCAGCTGCCACCTACCAGTCCAGCCAGTGGGTCCCCCCCCCCAACCCACCACCACCCATGGCTCACCCGCCAGCCGCTGCTGCCTGTTTGGTGGCCGTGCTGAAACCTAGATGGACTCGTGCCTGTCTGACACTATTAATATCACAAACTATTAACTTTCTGTTGTACCTGGTTTGGTAATTTTTATCATTAATGTTTAAAACAGTCTGGCCAGAGGAGGATGGGTCCCCCTTGTGAGTCTTGGTTCCTCCCAAGGTTTCTTCCTCCAGCTCTGAGGGAGTTTTTCCTTGCCACTGTCGCCGTTGGCTTGCTCACGGGGGTCTTTGACGCTTCATGTTATTTCTTCTTTCTTCTCTGTCTCTGTTCTTTATTAAGTAATAATTATGTAAAGCTGCTTTGTGACGACAACAGTTGTAAAAAGCGCTATACAAATAAATTTGACTTGACTTGACTTGACTTGACTGTAGGGGGAGGGCTGTGGAGACTGAACTGCTCCCTGTTACAAGATGAAGAAATAATTAAGCGCTACAGGGAGCAGTACAGTCTCTGGCAGACCCTCCAGGAATGTTTTGACTCATGGGCACAGTGGTGGGAAATGGTTAAAAAGAGGATGAAGACAGTTTTTAAAAAGATAGGAAAGGAAAAAAAGTTTTCTCAATCATTTGAATCTTGTAGCTGCCCCGTAAACTGTGGGAATCATTCTGGATGAATAGACCAACAGAAATGCTCTAAATTACTTAGAATAAAATCTTTATTTATTTCAATAAATAAACAATATGTAAGGGGTAGCTCTAGGGCTAGGCCTCCTCCTGCCAACAGGGGGAGGCCCCGAGTCACACCAGCCAGTAATTGAGCCTAATTCACTGTACCTGGGCAGTGGGCTATATAGGCACACAGATCCAGTTGCACCACTGCTGGATCTTTTGCCTCTTGTTGAGTGTGTGTGTCAGCCATAGTCTCGAGCTAAAGGCTGAGTGGGTGTCACTCAGGAAGACAGGAGTGTCTGCCTGCCCTGGTGTGTGTGTGTGTGTGTGTGCACGTGTTTGTGTGTCTGCCTTCCCTTTAACTCCCTTTGTTTGTTTCCTGCCTTTTCTTCGTGTTAGATGCGACGTCTTCTTTGTTAATTAAATCCACCCTTTTTTAATTTAAAGTTTAATTTAAACTAAACTTTTGTGAAGCGGCAGAGCGTTGGTCTCGCGACGTGGTGGCCTGGGTTCGAGTCCCGGATGGATTTATTTCTTATTTCCATTTTGCCTGCTTTAAGGGCAAGATTAAGGACTCTGCACTTGGGGCCGTTGGTCACGTGATCGTGGTAGCTCACTTAGTAGCGCACCGGCCCGCCAACATGGTGGCCTGGGTTCAAACCACGCTGTAGGTGAGCACCACATTACAGAAAGATCCAGCCAAAACATGGACCCAGCAGAGCCATTTAGTCTAGAGCAGGCAAAGAACGCTCTAGCTAGTCAGGGGGCGACTGTAGGGAGGCATGAGCAGGCCCTGCAGCAGATTCTTTCTCAGCTGACAACTCTAGTAGCCCAACTCACTAGCCAGCAAACTCCTGAACGTCCCCAGGAGGAGGCTGCGGCGGCCCAAGCAGCTGTGGCGCCTCGAGCTGAACCCTCTCTACCAGTCCCAGAGCGCTACGCTGGCAGTAGAGGGTTCCTCCTTCAATGTTCACTTGCTTTCAATCTGCAACCATCCCACTTTCCATCAGAGCGTGCTAAAGTGGCGTACATCGTCTCTCTCCTCACCGGTAGGGCATTAGCCTGGGCCACCCCGGTGTGGGAGCACCAACCAGACGTATGTGCCTCTGCAGCCCTTCGACCTCCCGGTCTGTGGAGATGAGGCCTCCTGCACCTGCGCCAGGGAAAAAGGTCTGTGGCTGATTACGCCATCAAATTCTGCACGCTATCGGCGGAGAGCAGATGGAATGCCAACGCTCTCACCTCAGCTTTCCACCATGGTCTCAGTGAGGAGCTCAAGGATGAGCTGGCCTACCATGACCCTCCCACCTCGCTTGATCGACTCATTGAGTTGGCCCAATGGGTTGATAACCGTCTCGAGGAGAGGCGAGGAAGTGGAGTGCAGAGCTCCTCATGGCCCACCTGTTGTCTCAGGCTCTTTTAGGGGGTTAGAAGAGCCTCCTGACGGTGGTGTCCAGCCCATGCAGTTGGGGCACACTCGTGAAGGCAGGTGCCTCTACTGTGGTGTCTCTGGGCACCTCTGTTCTGCTTGCCCAGAGCTCTCGGGAAAAGCCAAACATCCATCAGGGGAGGGGAGACCACTGACTAACCTGACGCTTCTCCCTCAGGCCCAGGGGGTGTTCCTCAATGCCACGCTAGCACCAGGGCTGTTTGAGGTCCACCTGCCTGCCTTCTTGGACTCTGGAGCGGCAGGGAACTTTCTGGATGCTGGCCTCGCCAGGAAGCTGGCCCTGCCGCTGGTCCTCTTGAGCAAGCCCATGCCCATAGTGGCTATAGACGGCCGGTCACTGGAGCCCGGGGTGGTGTCCCACCAATGCTGCGAGTCAGTCCTCACACCGAGCAGATAATGTTTTTCATTATCAGCACTCCTGACTTGCAGTTGGTTCTGGGTTTCCCCTGGCTCCAGCGGCATAACCCCCATGTGGACTGGCTATCTTGGTCTGTCTTGGCATGGGGGCCAGCTTGTCAGTCATCCTGCTTCAAGGCACCGAGGGTTACTGTAGCTACAGACACCGTTCCTGAAGGTTTTGACCCCTCGCAAGTACCAAAAGAGTACTGGGACCTTCGAGGTGGTAGGCTGTTCTCATTGTCAGCACCAGAATGTCAGGCAATGGAGAACTATGTCTAGGAGGCCCTGGCCTTGGGGTTCATCCTGCTATCCACTTCCCCAGCTGAAGCCGGCTTCTTCTTTGTGGGGAAGAAGTATGGGGGTTTGAGACCCTGTATTGACTACAGGGGTCTCAACAAAATAACCACTAAGGACTGCTACCCATTGCCCCTCATGACCTCAGCCTTTGAGGCACTGCAGCAGGCCTCCATCTTCACCAAGCTGGACATGCGCAGTGCGTACAACTTGGTTAGGGTCAAAGAGGGTGATGAGTGGAAGATGGCGCTCATCACCCAGTCTGGGCACTACGAGTACCTTATCATGCCATTCGGATTGATGAACGCACCTGACGTCTTCCAGCGCTACATTAACGAGGTCCTCAGGGAGGCATTGGACAGGTACGTGTTCATCTATAGTAGGTCCGTAGACAAACACGTCACCTACGCCGGGTTCTCCAGTTGCTCCACCTGTTCGTGAAATTGGAGAAATCCCATTTCCATGCGCAGACAATTTCCTTTCTGGGCTTTGTTGTGTCCCACAACACCCTGCGCATGGACCCAGCCAAAATCAAGGCCGTGGAAAACTGGCCGCGTCCAACCTCTTTGCGCCTAGTCCAACGCTTCCTGGGTTTCGCCAATTTCTTCCGGCGGTTTGTGAGGAGTTTTGGCTCCGGGGCAGCCCCTTTGACCTGGCTTTCAACCCCAGTCTAATGGCCAAACAGAAAGGGTCAATCAAGACCTGGAGCGCACTCTCCGCTGTCTGGCCTCCCCATCTACCTGGTCTGATCAACTGATTTGGGCGGAGTATGCACATAACACCCTCTGGCACTCATCCCTGGGAACGTCCCCCTTTGAGTGCCAGTATGGATATGCTCTGCCCATGTACCCCGGACAGGAGACGAAGACGGGGGTCCGTTCGGCTGAACTCCTGTCTGCGGCAGCTACTCAGAAACGCTATGCTGACAGGAGGCGGTTGCCGGCTTACCTACCTACCTATCAGGATTTAGAGTTCTATTTTAGGGCCGCTATTATTTACATTATACATGTTAACACTGGGCTCAGTTATAAGCAGACATGACATTAATTTCCACTGTTATGCAGATGACACACAGCTCTATATATCAGCCAAACCTGATGATAAATTTAGATTAAAGAAAATGGAGGACTGTGTAAAGGATATAAAACTCTGTTTAGAAGAAAGAAGTTATGTGACATCCAGTGACAAAACTGAGGTTCCCTTTTTAGGTCCAAAAGACACTGGAAATAAACTATCAGACTTAATGTTAGACTTGGCTGATGCTTCCATTATTCCTGGTCTAGCAGCTAAAAATCGATTCAGATTTATCATTTAAGCAACATATAGCTTTTATTAGTAGGACACACTTTATGCGACTTAGGCACATCACCAAACTAAAACTCCTTATCTCTACAGGATGCAGAAAAGCTAGTACACACTTTTATTACCTCAAGGCTAGATTACTGTAATGTACTTTGTTCCAGCAGGAACCTCAAACTTCAGCTAGTTCAAAATGCTGCAGCCAGGGTCCTTACTCAAACTGTAAAATTTTACCATATTAGTCCAGTTCCATCAGCACTTCACTTCCTAGTTAAATTCTGAATTGAATACAAAATTCTTCTATTAACATATAAAGCCCTACAGGGCCTCGCTCTTGAGTACCTGCGGGATCTTATTACATATTATGAACCATCAAGAATACATAGATCTTGGGGTGTTTGCTTCTTAGTAGTTCCCAACATTCAGAAAACCTCAGCAGGGGGAAGAGCCTTTTTTTATAAACACTGTAATAACCTTCCAGATAATGTTTGGGACTCAGACACAGTCTTAATCTTTAAATCTAGGCTGAAAGCTCATCTGTTTAGTTTAGCTTTTGGTAATTAATGTTCCTCCTTTAAAGGTTGTAGGTCCAGGGGTTCACAGACACAGGGAATTGTAGCACTCTGAGATGCTGGAGCTGTCATCTCGCTGCTTGCACACGATCACTCAGGTTTGTTGACTGGAGCAGATGGACGCTAGAGTTTCAGGGAGCTTCCATATCAGTGTTACCTTCTGGCTCTCTCCTTTTAAGGCTGTTATAGTCAGACCTACTGGAGACGTCAGAGACACTCTGATACTGCTCAACATTCTATGCTCTCCATAAAATCCTCTCAGTACTAACTTTGTCTCTTTATCTTCTCTAAGTAAATGGCCCCCCAGCCCGACCTGCTGGAAGATTGCCCACTGAGGTCCCCTCTACCTGTGTCAGACCAGCTGCCACCTACCAGTACAACCAGCAGGCCCCGCCCGACCACCCATGCCAGACCAGCGGCACACCCTCCTACCACTGCTACTTGTCTAATGACCATGTAAAATCTAACTATCTGCTACTATTAATATCACCGCTATTAACCATCATTACTCTGACCATCACTGCCATAACTATATTAAGTTCTATTACACCATGATTATTATATTATGATTATGATCAGAACACTTCAACAGTATAGATGGTTTGGTAACTTTTATCAATAATTCATAAATAGTTCTGACCAGAGGAGGATGGGTCCCCTTGTGAGTCTTGGTTTCTTCCTCCAGCTCTGAGGGAGTTTTCCTTTGCCACTGTTGTCGTTGGCTTGCTCACTGGGGGTCTTGGATCCTTCATGTCTACTTATGTTCTTTTTATTTATTTTTTTCTGTCTTTTACTAATAACTAATTATGTAAAGCTGTTTTGTGACAACAGTTAATAAAACAAATAAATAAATAAATAAAGTGTCTTGCTTTGGGTTGCTTGCTAGGGACTGTGCAGGTGGGAGTGGTAAATGGGGGATTTTAATTTTCTTTTTCTCGTCTTTTTTCTTTCTGAAGTAGCTAGTCTAGTAGCTAGTTACTAACAAAGGGGCGGTCCTGCACGGGGTGCCTTGTTCCAGTTATCACTTTTCTGCCTTTTGGCTAAAACAGCAACCAACTTTTTCAGATGTTGGTCTTTATGACCCTGGTCTTTCACACCAGAGAGTAGATTGTACGGATCCCCAGGTGTTTGTGCAGGAGTCTTGGATGGTAGACTGTGTCTGGCTCTAGAGCTCATTTAAGTACATACGTAAGTCACTAAGGTAGGTGCAATAATGTTTTCTCATCTATATTTTCTCATCTATATTCTATATCTATTTATGAATATTTATTGTATTAAATGTTCTATTGGCCACCAGGTGCCTCCAAGCATGTTGGCGGTTTGTGCTTTTTAGAGAAGTTGAAGGGAAGTTCCAGAGGATGTCTAGGCTAGACTTTTTCAGGAAGCTTATTCAAAAGACCCTCAACTTCTCCTCTAAGCACCTGATCTGCTTGTCGACTCTGTCCGGTAAGAAAGGATTTGATGTTAGCTTCTGCTCGGCTTCCCTACAGAAAGATTTTTGGACTCCCATTTTTCCCACAAGGTGTGATTGTTAGAATGTTTAATGAAACTGTGACTGGAGAGGACATTGTTACATGGCTGGCTAGATTTTGCACCTATCAAGGCCTATCAAGGCCTATAAAAGCCCACCTATCAAGGTTTTGGACGAGGCATTTGGCATTTGGAACTGCTTGTAGCGAGTTCCCATTAAACAATGGGAAGACCCGAGCAGTTACCTTGGCCTGAGACAAATACCATCAGTGAGAGTTTTAGGAGAAAATCATGGCTACATTTTTTACCAAGACATGCCCAAACTCTGTTGCAAAGTGGCAAGTTTGGGCACCTAGTCGAAGCATGTCAGAAAATTGTATGTGGGAAGTGTAGAGAAATTGGGCACATTTTTGAGGAATGTTCCAATGGCAGAAAGTGCAATCTGTGTGCAGAATCTACTCATCTCTACAGAAATCGCACAAAATTGTTTGCCAACAAGCCAAAAGCTAGTAAAATGGATGCAAGGCAGCATGGCCAGGAGGAGAAGGAAAGGGAGGTCCCTGGGGTTTTGGCAGGAGATTTGGGAATGGAGACCACCCCCTCCAAATTAGTACAGAAAAAGGAACAGGTTGTGCAGCAGCAGCAAGAAGAAAGCACTTCCTCCCTGATCACGGTGCCGGAGGGAAGTGTGGCCTCCAGTGGGAGTGGGTCTGATGGCTCGTTCCCAAATGTTCAAGTGGGGAAGAGTGCAGCCCCACATGCTGGGGAGGGTGCCTTGAGTGGTGGGGGGGGGGTATTTTAACTGTGTTTTGTCAAAGAAAGACAGAAAGAGAAGGGGAGGATTTTAAATTTGACAAGATGACTTATGTTTACGTTTTACTGCAGGCTTTAGTAAAGAATTTTAAATTAGTCGACTGTTTCAGAAAAATGCATCCAGAAGAGGAGGGCTTCACCTGGTTCAGTGGTGACTGTCGGCAATCAGTGTCGCACTCTATAATCAACAACCATCTCTTTAGTTCACATTCAGAGACAAGTTGTTGATTCTGCACCTGGGCCTCAGACTTGCTCCTATTGATCTTTGTGTCAGAGACTGACTTGGATTTGGATTTTAAAGAAAAAAATGTATTAAGATTTTAGTAATTAAAAATTTTACAAAGAGGGTGGTGGACAGGGCAACTGGACTGACGTGTATTGAGAAATGCAGCCCACCCCGCTCTCCAGAACAAGCACAGGGATTTGTTGTGGATGGCGGCCCATGAGATCCTCCCAGCATGATGCATTCCCAGGTAAAGTGTCGAACCCCACAGCCTGGGTGTGGCGAGCCTGAGACTGTGTGGCAAGGGACCTGTGGGCCATAACCGGCCCCCTGCCATGCCGGAGCCTGTCAGCAGGAGAGGTCCAGCCTGCAGAATTCAGTGCACACTGGCTCAGCCTTAACAGTGTGAAAGCTATTCTGTTGACAGTGACCGTGCCCCTGCCTGCTCTATCTGTGCTGGGGACATCTTCACTGCAGGGGATACCGCACAATGATGTCCAGGTGGAACTTCTCCTGGAAGCTAATCCAGAAAACCCTCAACTTCTCCCCAAATGACTGCTTACTGACTCTTCCCAGTAACAAAGGTTTTGATGTTAGCTTTTGCTCTGCTTCCATTTTGAAAGATTTCTGGACTAGGTTTGAAATAGTTAAGGACCAGTACGAGTTTAAGGTAGAGAAACTTTGACATTTCCCACTAGGTGGGTATGGTCAGAATGTATAATGAAATTGTGACTGGCGAGGACATCGTTACGTATTTGAAACAGCTTGTGGAGAGTTCCCACTAAACAATTGGAAAACCAAAGCAGCTACCTAGGCCTGAGACAAATACAGTCAGTGAGAGTTTTACAGACAAAAACACTTGACTGAAGGGCGGCAAGAAATCATATGTGGGGAAGTGCGGGGAAATTGGGCACACTTTTAAAGACAGTCGAAGGAATGGGTTATGTAGCAGAATGAGGAAGGAAGAACTTCCTCCTTGATAACGGTGCCAGAGGGGAGTGTGGTTATTGTCAGAATGTTCAATGAGAAAGTAACTTGAGAGGACATAGTTAAATGGCTGGCTGATTCTGCATAGTTAAAAGCCCACCTATGAAAGGTGCTTTACGAGGATAACATTTGGAACTGCTCATGTGGAAGGTTCGGGAACTTGGCTGAAGTGGTGTAATAACTGTGGTGAATCAAACCATCTCTACAGAGACTAAACCTAAATCTTTTGCCAACAACCTAAAGGCAAGTAAAATGGCTGACAGGATACATGGCTAGGAGGAAAAGGGGAAAGAAGGTGATTTAAGAACACCTGTCTCTTTTAACCAGACAAAAGAATATGATTTTATTACAAAGTTCTTAAAGAAATATAACATGGAAAAAGATGATCATACTGTTTTAACTAACGCAAAATCTCTAGTCTATTTTGTGCAGGACCGGGAAGACTCATATTAAGGGTCCTCTCAAACAACAGACCAGGTCAAGTTACATGCTTGTGTGACTATTCATTAATATAAATATTTTTAATATATTGCCTAAATTAAGCATTTACAATATTCATATGAATTCACAGACACATGATTTGGCTTGGTCAGTCATATCAGAGGGTGCATTTAGTGCTCCTGATATCGTACCCTGATGCCAAACAGTTGCTATATACATTTGAAACCATTCTATTTGCTGAATGCCAGAATAATGAGAGAGATTTATAAAATTGCCTATAAAAAGCCTTTAAACAATTTGTACATTTGTCCAAATTTGTCCTGGTCCAGATGATGAGACCATGGCTTTTGGAAGCGTTTGACAACATTTGAGTTAATTGGAATCACATCACAAAGCCCTGATCTCAATTCCATAGAAAAGTTGCTGGCAAGTGCGAGCAAGGCAGCCTACAAACCTGACTCATTTACACCAGTTCTGTCAGGAGGAATGGGCCAGAATTCTACCAAAGTATTATCAGAACCTTGTGAAAAGATACCCAAAACATTTGACCCAATTCAGGTCTGGGGAACGGGCGGGCCAGTCCATAGCTTCAATGCCTTCATCTTGCAGGAACTGCTGACACACTCCAGCCACATGAGGTCTAGCATTGTCCTGCATTAGGAGGAACCCAGTGCAGTTGGCCCCATCATATGGTCTCACAAGGGGTCTGAGGATCTCATCTCGGTACCTAATGGCAGTCAGGCTACCTCTGGCGAGCATATGGAGGGCTGTGCGGCCCCCCAAAGAAATGCCACCCCACACCATTACTGACCCACTGCCAAACCAGTCATGCTGAAGGATGTTGCAGGCAGCAGATTGCTCTCCTCTGCGTCTCCAGACTCTGTAACATGTGCTCAGTGTGAACCTGCTTTCATCTGTGAAGAGCACAGGGCACCAGTGGCGAATTTGCCAATCCTGGTGTTCTCTGGCAAATGCCAAGCATCCTGCACGGTGTTGGGCTGTGAGCACAACCCCCCATCTGTGGACGTCGGTCCCTCATACCATCCTCATGGAGTCGGTTTCTAACAGTTTGTGCAGACACATGCACATTTGTGGCCTGCTGGATGTCATTTTGCAGGGCTTTGGCAGTGCTCCTCCTGTTCCTCCTTGCACAAAGGCGGAGGTTGCAGTCCTGCTGCTGGATTGTTGCCCTCCTACAGCCTCCTCCACATCTCCTGGTGTACTGACAGACACAGCAAACCTTCTTGCCACAGCTCGCATTGATGTGCCATCCTGGACCTGGTAGCTGCACTACTTGAGCCACTTGTGTGGGTTGTAGAGTCTGTCTCATGCTACCACGAGTGTGAAAGCACCACCAACATTCAAAAGTAATCAAAACATCAGCAAGAAAGCATAGGTACTGAGAAGTGGTCTGTGGTCCCCACCTGCAGAATCACTCCTTTATTGAGTGTGTCTTGCTAATTGCCAATAGTTTACACCTGTTGTCTATTCCATTTGCACAACAGCATGTGAAATTGATTGTCAATCAGTGTTGCTTCCTAAGTGGACAGTTTGATTTCACAGAAGTTTGATTTACTTGGAGTTATATTGTGGTGTTTAAGTGTTCCCTTTATTTTTTTGAGCAGTGTATATATATATATATATATATATATATATATATATATATATATATATATAATCACCCTGGTGATAAGGCTGGATCATCTGTTACATTAGTGCCACAAACAGAAAACTAAGAGACCAGTGAAAGGAACGACAATTCCTAAGCCAAGCGGAATTTCATGCATACGCAGTTGGTTGACCAGCTAAGTGTTAAGTTTAATAAAAACTGAATTTTTTACATTATTTACAAAACAAACACTGGGTGGGTGTAAAAACAGGTCTAGTGTAAGTGAGAACTCTTTGCGGGTACAGAGTGACTGGATAGAAGTGCAGGGTATAGAGTGTGTGTGTTTGGGCTAGAGGTTCGACAATAGGTTGTGGACTGTGGACCAGTACACTGCACTATTGCTCTTTTAGCAGCCTAATTGTTTGAGGCTAGAAGTTGTCTCTGAACCGACTTGGTTCTGGTCTTCAAGCTTTTGTACCTCTTGCCTGATCTCTGTCTGGCATCATAGATCCTTTAGTTCTGCTAACGACTATTCAAGACAATGGGACTCCTTATCAACACACCTACACAGGTTGATTACTCCATTCCAGCTTTTAAAACCAAAGGATGTTAAAAGGCTATGTCAGAAAATCCTGTAACAGAAACTTTCTGGTAAACTGAATGTCTAAATTCCAAAATTAACAATAATCTGCTGATGGAACCCCAGATCCTGCTACAATAAGTACATTCGGAGAGTGCTTGAATCGTCACAGCACGATTTTGCTTTCCTGATTCATTATTTCTCAGAAATATTAACCAGCCATCTGTGGAATGACCGCAACCCCAGTGTTTGTGGGTGAACTATCTAAGGTCACCTAAGACCAGATGTCTGACTCTGGATTAAGAACTGTAAAACTTCCAATTTATAATGCTTTTGTTACGAGACTAAAACATTTACAGCAATTACCCTGTTTGCTAATACACCCATGCTACATTCCTCCAGGATGACATCTGAGAACCAGCAGTTGGTATATTGTCTGATTTAAACTAATAAATTCATTTTTTAGATGCTTAAATTTCTTTTTTTTCTTTTTTTCTGGCAATCATTGTGTTATTCTGTATCCTTTTTTGATGTATCTAAATCTGAATAAGGGGATCTCTGAATCTACTCGATGTAGATAAAAAGTAGAAAGCTAACTTCTAATAAACATCTAATGAACTAGTTTATTACTTTCTGGGGGTTCTGGTTGCGCAGCACAAAACTGCAGCCGTTTTCAGAGCGACAAAACAGTGCTTTTTGTTGTTTCTTTGTTTATTTCCTGTCGTTGTAACCTGACTCAACTCTAGAAAACATGTAATCTTCAACCAGCATCACCATCTACCATTGCCAGAGCCTGCTACAGTTGAGAGACCAGCCACAAACCTTGCTCTTGAATGGTCTGCATGAAGCGCAAGCTGGGCTTGCTAAGATCTAAATAAATGAGACGGATAATACAATCAATGAGACGGATAATACAAATGGTAACAAAAGAGGCAAGAAAAACTTCTAAAAAATTAAAGGTGAACTTCAAGCTCAATAAACATCAGTGTCAGATCGCACCATCCATCATTGTTTGAGCCAAAGTGGACTTCATGAGAGACGACCAATGATGACACCATTGTCAAAAACAAATCATAAAAGAGCCAGACTGGAATTTGCCAAACTACATGTTGACAAGCCCTAAAGCTTCTGGGAGAATGTCCTATGCACAGGTGAGACAAAAATGGAACTTTTGGAACATCAGCTCTATGTTCACAGACAGAAAAATGAAAAATCATGTGAATTTTGCAACATGGGTAGGGGGGGCCTAATGTACTGGACATGGTGTATACAAACATCAACATTTTGTAATCAGTCAGTGGGCTTATATATGGGGCTACAGGTAGTCAATGTGCTGTTTGGTGACATGATGTGTACCACACTCAACATGGACCAGAGGAAGCGAAGGAAAGAGTTGTCTCAGGAGATTAGAAAGAAAATTATAGACAAGCATGTTAAAGGTAAAGGTTATAAGACCATCTCCAAGTAACTTGATGTTCCTGTGACTACAGTTGCACATATTATTCAGAAATGTAAGATCCAAAAGACTGTAGCCAACCTCCCTGAATGTGGCTGCAGTAAGAAAATTGATGACAAATCAATGAGATGGAAAATACAAATGGTAACAAAAGAGGTCAGAAAAACTTCTAAAGAAATTAAAGGTGAACTTTGAGCTCAATAAACATCAGTGTCAGATCGCACCATCCGTCGTTGTTTGAGCCAAAGTGAACTTCATGAAAGACGACCAATTGAGGACACCATTGTCAAAAACAAATAATAAAAAAAGCCAGACTGGAATTTGCCAAACTACATGCTGACAAGCCCAAAGCTTCTGGGAGAATGTCCTATGGACAGGTGAGACAAAAATGGAACTTTTTGCCAAGGCACATCAGCTCTATGTTCACAGACAGAAAAATTAAGCATATCAAAAAAAAGAACACTGACCTTACAGTGAAACATGGAGGAGGCTCTGTTATGTTCTGGGGCTGCTTTACTGCATCTGGCACAGGGTGTCTTGAATCTGTCTTGAGCTTGCTCCTTCCACTCCACACATTGACCTGGTATTGCAGTACCTCCAGGAACAGTGGACCTCCTTAAAACAACAAAAAGAATACCAAAGAAATGTGTCTGAGCCAGTGGGAGTGGTGTTATTTTTGTGTGTTTTTTGTTTTCCCTCCGTTTTTTTGTCTGTGTCTGTGGAGATGAACATCTACAAATGAAGCATACCTGTTTCCTATTTTAGGTTAAAGTCTGTCCCTCCCCAGTTTGGCGTCAGCAGCACCTGGGCAGCTTAATTTAAAAAGGTGTTTACTGCACTGAACAGGACAGGAGAAACAAGGAGGAGTTTGCCTCGCCTCTCAATCTTTCCTGCCCTCCTCTAGCAACCTTGGCCCTCGGTGGGCATGGCGAGGTTGGGGTGCTGTTTGGTATAGCTCGGGTTTCTCTTCATTCACGTATAAATCTTTGGCCTTTTACTAAAGATTTCCGTGGAGGGGAATGTTGATGAGTTTTGCCTATTTTCTGTAGGCTCTACTTTGGCTTTGCTTTGCTTTGAGTTTTAGACGGTAGACTCTCTTTGTCTGGTCCTGGGGCACATTTATCAAGTCTTTATGGTAAGTGCAATTTTTTTTTCTTATCTGTATTCAAGTGCTTTTATCTATTTATTTATATTTATTGTTTTAAAACTTTTATTCAAAGAGGTAGCTTGAAACCTCCTGGGGATATCAGGGCTGGAGTTCTCCAGGAAGCTTCTCCAGAAAATCCTTGGTTATAAGCCTTCTGACCTAAACCTAGAAACAGAAAAATTTGATGTTAGCTTTTGCTTGGCTTCCCTCTTGAAAGATTTTTGATCTCTGCTTGTATCCGTGAAAGACCAGTTCTTCATGTTCAAGGTGGGGAAATTTTCTGACAATTCCCACAAGGTGGTTATTGTCAGAATGTTCAATGAAACTGTGACTGGAGAAGACGTTGTTATATGACAAGATTTTGCACGGTCAAATGGACCCAATTGTGGCGAGTCGGAGGCTGTGCGGCATGTACTCTGGGAGTGTAGTGTGGCGAGGGATCTGTGGGCCATAATCGGCCAGCCATCGGTTTACCAGTTAGCGGTGAACGTGGTGGGCCAGGGCATAGAGAAACTTCCAGCAGCAAATTTTACAGTGCTCTGGCTCACCTTTAACGCTGTGAATAAAACAAGTGACTGCGCCCCTGCACGCTCTATCTGCGCTGGTTACAGTGTCACTGCAGGGGACACCTCATACTGACATTCGGAAGGAGGGGGCCAGGGTCACACGCACAGGGGGGGTGACGACCCCTGGCATGAACAAAATGTTAACAAAAAGCTTCTGAAATGAATGAAATAGACTTGACATTGTGACAGTTACTTTTTTCTAAAGAAAAATCTGTTCTTATCAGACAACATGGTACCTGGGCTTTAGTTTTAGGTGGAGTTCTTGGCATGGCCTCTTTCTTGGATTTTTTAAGTTTAGTTTTGCTCATCTAGCCCACCAGGACAAGGATCCAGAGGAAGAAGAACAAGACAAGACAACCTGCAGGAGTGGACTGGCAAAGCAGTGGTTTTGACAGCCTCTAGGGGAGCCTACGACGCTATGGGTGTGCTTGCTTTTTACTTGGGTTTCATCTTTAGCTTGTAAGGTAGGCTGGTTTTTAAATATACTTTTAACTAGATTCTGCTAATAGGTTTTAGGGTTAATATAGAAGCTTGGTGCTCATTAGTTGATTGAGGTGCTGATTTAGGTGTAGTTTCAGGTCAGCTAAAAGTGTGAATTGCAGAAGAGGAGCCAAGAGCCTCAAATCTTGATAAATTAGGTGTGTAGCCTTGTTAGACGTTATGACTCCTCACTAGAATATCAGCTGCAACAACTTTATGACTTTAACTTTATTTTGTGTTGTACTTGAAAATGTGCTTTGCAATTCCTGTCCACACTTCTGACAGCAGCCAGAGGTGCAGACGCCGCAATTCCGGTAACCTCATTTACCCACCTTCCACTCTTCACCGCAATCTTCGCTCTCTTTCCCCCTCAGCTCTTGCCTCAACTGTCCTGACCACTCTTCCTCATCTTGAATCTTTCTCCTCTCTCCCATTAGAAACTGCTACAAACACTCTCCTCACATCTATCTCCACCTCGGTTGACCTTCTGCCCTTTCTCACCTAGGTCAGCAAATTCTTCACCTTCCCCGTGGCTGTCAGATGTTCTCCACAATAACCGTAGAGAGCTAAGAATGACTGAAAGGAAGTGGAGGAAGTCACAACACTACTCCAACTTCCACTCCCATCAGTCTCTTCTCTCCAGGTTTAGAATGGAAGTTGCTGCTGCTAAAGCATCTTTCTACAGGGGGAAACTGGAAGCATCTGCATCTGACTCATGCAAACGTTTCACCATCTTTTCCATTCTTCTTAACCCTCCTACTCCCCCACCACCCACTACCCTGTCTGCAGAAGATTTTGTCTCCTCCTTTGAAGAAAAGGTTGACAAGATCCGCCGATCCTCCCCCCCTGCCTCTACCCCCGTCTCTAGATACGGCCCTCCTTCTCCCTCTTCTCTGTCCTGCTTCTCTCCCCTTTCCACAGATGACCACCCACATCTTCTCACCTCTAATAATCCTACCACCTGTCTGCTAGACCCTGTTCCATCCACTCTGTTCCAAACTATTGCTCCAAACCTCCTTTCCTATTCATAAACAGCTCTTTGTCATCAGGTCATGTACCATCCGCCTTCAAGTCTGCCAGAGTTGTGCCTATCCTAAAGAAACCAACTCTGGACAGCTTGGACATTGGCAACTACAGACTTATCTCTCTTCTCTCCTTCCTCTCAAAGATTCTTGAACGTTCTGTCTACAACCAACTGTCTCTCTTTCTTACTCAGAACAATCTACAGGACCCTAACCAGTCTGGCTTCAAAGCTGCACACTCTACTGAAACTGCTCTCATTGCAGTTACAGAGAAGCTCCATGCAGCTAAAGCTGCCAAACTGTCATCGGTTCTGATCCTCCTCGACCTCTCCTTAGCTTTCGACACAGTGGACCACAAGATCCTCCTGTCTATCCTTGCCGGCCTTAGAATTACCGGCTCTGCATGGCGATGGTTTGCAAGATGTACGGAGCTGCTGTACATCCCGGGAACTGCTGGACCTAAAAACGATCTTGCCATCTCCTTTGAGAACTCACTGGTCACTCCTTCTACATAAGCTCGAAGCCTTGGCAACTAAACCTTATTGACTTGTGTTTAGTAATGTTTAAACTTTAGAGGTATATTTCAATTATTAGTCTATTCAAACTAGCTGAGGTTTTTCTTGGGTAAATAGCAAAGCACTTTTGTAAGTCTCTCTGGATAAGAGCGTCTGCTAAATGCCTTAAATGTAAATGTAAAAGGAAACCTGGAAAATCACCAAAAACCTGAAAAAGATCCAGAGCATACAATAAAGGAATTTATGCAATCTGCACTGAAACTATCACACAACATTGTCAACAACAGTAACTTTCCACACTGAATTGGAGTTAAAAATAACAGCAACAGACCGAGACCAATTGTCACCAAATGTGAACATTATGTACAAAAAGAGCTTGTTAAGAGTTGTGATAAATAGCTTAAGGGAACAGACTATAGACTAAATAACCAGTTCCTCTGTGAAATCCAAAAAAACTGCTCCCAATCCTGAAACAAAACCCGGGAGAAAGAAAGAAAGGTCGCTCTCGCTGTTGATAAATCACATATGTATGGGTGGGTGTATGTGTGTGTCTGTGTGTATGGAAGTCTATATGAATTTATGTATGGGTGTTTGTGTATGTGTATGAACATAAATAATCAAGGACTAAGAACAACATATAAGTGTATTAATGTATTAATGTACAAATGTATTAAGGTGAGTTGAACAAAGAACGTAATATTTAAGACAATCTAAAATTACGGATATCTCCTTTCTTGAAATCAACAATACCCCAGACATAACAGATAGTATGGGAAACAGCAAAAGCGGTCTTAAGAGGTAAAATAATATAATAAAAAAAGAAGAAGAAACAGCAAGAGAGCCAGGATTCTGGAGAGTGGCTGTGCATGTGCACTGCAGCTGCTGTACCCTTGTTAGCCTTGTAAGCCTGTGGCTACAAAAGCTCTGTGCTTTCATGAACTCTCTGCCATGAATTCGATAAAACTTCCTCAAAGAGTCTTGTTCAGTGCCACATCGCTTGTGTTCTGTTGGGTGTTGGGTAAACCTGCTTGTGTTTCTAGTGCTTGTTGTTTTGTTAGCTGTTTTTTCACCTTGCCCTCACATCCCTGTTTGTTCTATTTTTGTGTTTGCCCTTGTTCCCCTGCCTCTTTGTTTGGTTTGGTTTTTTACTGTTGTTCGAGGTGTGATTCCTCATTTTCTGTATCTGGAGCGCTGCTTGATAGTTTTTGGTTATTCTCCTGTTTTTGTACACTCAAGCCTATAAACACAATTTATAAAGAATTACTTCAAATCAAATACATAGAGCCTGCTAAAATACAACACAACGCCACTTGTTAAACTCAGACATTGACATCTTGAATTTGTCAATAAAACTGACAATCCATTAGCAAACTGAAACAACAAAACATTGTTGCAGTAGATAATAACTTTGGAAATATAACGCGTATATATATATATATAACATAAGGGTGGCAAAAAAAGAGGAGGACTACAGTAATGGCTTTCCCTCCTGGCTTCAGCAGGTCCTGCTTTGGCCAAGCTCTGCCTTAATCTAAAGCTAATCTCAAGACTCCTAGGACTTATTGCTTGTTACTCCTAGCCCTTTCTTTATAGTTCCTGTCTCCTGTCTCCAGGTTCTCCTGCTCCTTGCGTTATTGCTGCGGGTGATGTATCGTTCACTCTGTGTTCATCTCACCTTTTACCATCACCTTCTCTATTTACCGCAATGTCCTATGCTCTGCCTTCCCTTCTCATCGCTCAAGTTTTGGCTTGCCTTGCTTTGACGCTGGAATGGCCTCTTTTTTTCTATGACGATGGGCAAACCTACACACGTCCAGCTCTATACGGACACTGCTCCTTCTACCAGCTTTAGCGCCTATAACAATGGCCACTGGTTCGCCTCCCCCTGGCCTGCACAGTTCATTTAACTAAAGACCGGGCTCGACGATTCTTTAGCCCTCTGGGAGCTCTACCTGATCGTTATCGCCACCCTTCTTTGGGGCCATGAGTGGACAGGAAAGGCAATACAAATCCACCTCGATAACTCTGCCGCTGTTCATGTCATCAATAAGTCACTCACACACTTCATCCGTCGTCTCACTTGGCATTCAGTACTACATAAATACATCCTTAGAGCTGTTCATGTCCCGGGCCAATTAAATGTCATTGCAGATTCTCTCTGTCGTTTTCATTTTTGGACACCATACTCCATCTAACCCTCCATCTATAAATGTCAGCTGGCAACATTCAAATATTTGCCAGCAATGGCAAAGTTCTGGATGGGGTCGTACTTGCGCAGATTAAATATTTTATATATTGATTCTAGAACACTCATCTCTTAAGAAACTTTTAAGAAAATATGATCTTAAAAAAGAACTTACATTCTAACTAATGCAAAATCTCTCATGCAGGACCGGAAAGACGTGAGCAACTTCTGGGCAGCAGGGTGGTGCCAGCTTGATAGTGGCTCACCCTGGTCCTACACAAAGAGACTGTTTTAGTAAAGATTTTTTATTTATTCTGGACTTGTTGAATATTTATTTTGTGGTATTTATTTCATTTATTTTTTTGTAAACTGTATTGACTTTTAAATTGGAAATGAAATGGTGACACTAGTTTTTTTTTTTTTTTCGAAAGTAGAAAAACCAAAAATAGTGCCACTTAACACATACACACATACAGAGTGTTTATTCCTGTCTCTTGGCCATTTTTGCCCTGGATGTACCACTTTTGACAAAAAGTGCCTGTATTTGGGACAGGTTTCTTGCTGGTTTTGACCCTTGCCTGTACACTGACTGTTTATTGTTTTAGCCCTTAATATTAAAACCGTTTTTCAACACAAACATCTAACTGTAATGTTACATTACAAGCACCTGTCTCACTGCAACTGCCAAACACAGAGAGACTGATCTTGAGAAGAGCTCAGGCCCGCATTTTACCAACATCTTCTGAAGCATTTAGAGCTGTCACTATGTGACCATCTTGAAGAACAGCTGTGTGGATTGACCACACTGCTCTCAGTAGTTCTAGACCCAGTCCATCCAGTAACTAAGCTCTTGCTACAGGATCTTAAACATTGTAGCACCCAGGCTCATACCACCTGTTTGCAAAGATTTGCTTTTCCTTTTGGATTCGGCTAGCCACCCTGACGAAAATACAGGAGGTCTGTGCCATCCTTTACCCAATAGGTCTATACATTGGGTGCCTACATGCTGTAAAATGTACAAGGGGATGCCCATCTTACCAGTCCAGAACCCAGAAAGTAATATAGTAATAGTGATATAGTAAAATATGATAATTAAACTGTGCTCATACAACCAAACATGCACAGTCAGACTGGCATGAGCCAACTAATGGAGGCAAAAAGGGTACAAAGCTTAACGTGGCTAATCAAATCACAAAGCTTGCATAAAAGAGTAGTCAAGGGTACGCAACTAGCCCCTGGCCTCCTCAGACCCAGAAAATTTTTCTTCGAAGAAGTGGGGGTTTCACCTTGACAAACCTATGAAAGCGATTGAAAAGGGAAAAATGCCAGAGCACATAACTATTTACTTGCTTTTCAGACCACAACCTGTATGATCTTTATACACCATCATCTTTGTGTAACCAAACACCAACTTTAGCATGTCATGTGTCCATACCTAAAACTATGACATCAAGTGGTGTTAGCTGACTGACAAACGAAGTAAAGTAAAAGAAATCTGTCTAGTAGTGGTTTTCACTACAAATGTTGCTTTTCTGCCCTCAAGAGGGCAGCAGAAAACACCATGTTCACATTATGGAGCACTCTTATGAAATGTTAGTTTAAGGCTTTATTTCTTAAAAGCTAATTGTGCACTCAATCTAGATCGAAATGTTTTTGTTCTGAAGATTGGTGCTAATTTGTATTGTGTTGGATGATACAGTCAGTGGAGCTTTATGAAATGTGGTATGTAAAAAAAAAAGATAGAAAGGAAGCAAAACTCTGCGCTTCATATCCAGCACTGCTGTCTGTTCCGTGCCATTATTGAAGTTATCTGACCTCATAAGTTCTGGTCTTTTAAGGAATGGCAAGTCGGAAGGAGAGAATGAGGCATGGGGTTGTTTCTATGGCAACGGCTTGTGTCTAGATAATCAGCTTTTTCCATTTAAGAGGTTTGATGGGGCGTGATTAATAGAACTTGTATTGTTATGCATATATGAGA
The DNA here is from genome assembly GCF_030463535.1 of Salminus brasiliensis. Classification (NCBI taxonomy): domain Eukaryota; kingdom Metazoa; phylum Chordata; class Actinopteri; order Characiformes; family Bryconidae; genus Salminus; species Salminus brasiliensis. The sequence goes on along the minus strand of NC_132902.1, from coordinate 8,028,048 downwards.
ATGATGTAGAACTCTGAAGGTGATTTCATGCAGCTCTGACGTCAGAACACACACGTTAGGGGGTGGGGTGAGCGTGACAGATTCATCCTTATTGAGAATAGATAGCCTGTCCTCAAAGCCCTCCCTCTCCACCACGTCTCCCTTTTTTCCCCTCGTCTCTCTCTCTCCCTCTCTGGTGCCGTCTGCTTGACTGTGCACGTATCAGACAGAACGGCACATCACACACGCATGCACACACACGTGGTACTGCCTCATCTGCCTCATCCCTTCAGCTGTCTGCTGGTTTGTGCGCTCGCTCCCTTTCTTCCTGTCACCTGTCTTCTCTCCTCTGGTTGGTTTCAGTCTTTTTTTCACTCGTCACGCTCACAATGACCTTACAGGAGTAAAATTCCAGCTCCTTTACCATCATTTTCTCGTAATTTCATCATTGGCGAAGATCCGGACGAGGGGCAGTGCAGATGTTCATTTCTGTGGCAGCAGTGCTTGGGGCCACCCTAGGGACGGTGTCCGGAGCACTCACGCTTTGTGGCCTCTCGCTGCTCTGCAGGAACTGCAAGAAAGGAAAACTGGAACGAGGAGACTGTGCAGACCCTGAGAAAGGAAAAACCAGCATCCTGCACACACTTACACAGGTAAGACACACACACACACACACAGAGAGAGAGAGGGAGAGAGATTAACAAAAGAAGTGAAATGTTGTAAATACACCAGAACAAGTGAAAGGGATCGATGTACACTTAATCACTTCACATAAACAGGATAATGTAAACAAGCCATTGCTGTAGTAATAAAAGCTTGTATCATGTCCCCTCACTTAAATTGAACAGTTCCATTTAAAAAAAACAGGATCATGTAAAAATGCACACAGATGAGTAAGAAAGACATGACTGAACCCGTCCATTCTTGGGTCACAAACACACACACACACACACACACACACACCTTTTGTCACAGCCTCAGGTGAAGGAGTCATGTGGACATATCTATCTGGCCTATTTGCATAAAGAAGGTTAAAACTAATTGGTCATCTGAGGCTGTAGCAAATACATGCTATATTCAAACAACCTGCTGGTCTGTCTAGACAGACATCAAGTCTGAAACAATGTATTGCAAACTCTGAACATGCATCAATTACACTCTAAATGGGAGAGGGAGACAGCATTAATCTGGATGATTGAATAAAACAAACATTCAGTGTTGAATTGCCTATGAGTTAGTAGTAATTACATCCCGGTGAAAGCCAACAGTGGCATCCAGAGAGAAGCATTATTACAGGATGTTCTCGCTCACTTCACTGTTCACTTGAACGGATTTATAAAATTTTGACTTTACCTACAGAGAGAGGATGTGCCGCTTGCTGTAATTTCAGGCTGGGTTGTTGGTTTTTTTTTGACAACAGAAGCAGCATGGTGGGGGGGGGTGTCCATCACTAAGAACTAGATTTTATCCTTCTCATGATCGATGATGGGCTGTGTTTAACCATTAAATGTGATTATGCGCAGTGTCCATTCTTGTGTCTGGCTGGTGAGTTATGGAGCACAGGGGGAGCACAAGGGGGAGCACAAGGGGGAGCACAAGGGGGGGGGGGGGGGGGCACAAGGGAAGCTGCTGTTTTTTGTTTGTTTTTAACCCCACCTTATGTTCTGTTCCTTCAACACTGAAGTGGTCACTCATTCACTACACAGGTGGTACATTTTTAATGGTTACATAAGTTAGTTTGGCATCAAATGTTTCAGACAATTGTGAAAAAAAGGTTTCTATAGAAATATCTAATTTATAATTTAATTAATATATAATTTCATATAGAACCAATATCATATAAAGCCATTTTAACAGTTCAATTGAATTCACCTTCAACTGTATTTCAAAAACTGACTGCTTCACAAAAAGGGCTACTCCATGAAGTGCACAAAAAGTAAATCTCAAATGGAAAAAAGTTTTTACAACAATCTTCAGTCAGATGGTTCTTTGTATCTGTGTCTTGGCATATTTGCTCAGTTTGTACATAAGCTACATTTCCAAAGTAACAGTGAGACCTAATTGGATTAATTATCAATCCAGTATTTCATTATTTTGTCTAGGAGCCAATGCATTCACAAATAATTGCCTACTCATAACAAGCAGACTGATTGAGTGTGCCTGGTTGGAGGAGAACCCTGCAGCACAATGAGAAACGTTATATTACATAATACCTAATGTTAATTAGGCAGCTAATGGGCCTTGACAAGCCTGCCACTGCATCCCACAGTGGACATTGTTTTGTGTGCGCACATAATTACATTTTTTAAAAAGGGAAACCCAAGTGACAGCCATCCATTTTTAGCTATATTGTGTGTGTGTGTGTGTGTGTGTGTATATATATATATATATATATATATATATGACAACATAATTTGTTCTGCATAAGTGTATGCAACGCTGTGCAGTGAAACAATTGTACATATAGTGCTACATAGTTTGTAAAATGTAGCACTATTGATCGGCTGTCTGCTGCACCTCTAACATCAATGTGATATGTACTGTGTACAATGGAAATGTTTTTTTTTTGAGTAATTGTCTCTACTGTTTAGGGAATGGAACATTGCTTTGAGGACTTATTTGCATTCAGTGACAAGACATCCCAAAAGTATTGGATGGAGCTCAATCCTTCCAGGGGACACATGCTGGCTTTATACCCCTGTAGCACCTGGCATTAGAAATGGTGCCAGTACCTTCATGTTTATCTTCTGTTCTATATAGTTGCTAGATAAGCATTTGCACACCTGTGTCAGCTATGGATACAACTTAAAAGTAGCTGAATGTATTTATTAGAAGGGGGAAACATTGGGGGAATACATTGGGGGAAAGGTTATGTTTATTAATTTGATGAATACATAGGATTTTGTTTCAGATTTTCATTTGAGACACAACACAAAAGTATGAAAATGTTCACATTGGAGAGGAAGAATTCAGCAGGGTGTAAATAATTCAGTGATGCTCTCGCTGCATAACTCTATATAAAGGAGATCTGATGGAGACAACTGTCTCCTGAAGACTTAAAAAATGTCAACCTCAAATCAAATGTTTGCCATAGCATTGTTGTTCTTATCAACTCCCCTTTGATGCCTTTTTATTTGTGTTGTTTTAGGTCCATTTTGCAAATTCTTTATTGCTCTATTTAAACAGGCTGTTTTGTAACTGTGCCTTTAATACTGATAATGAGCTGTTCTGATATGGGTTGGTACCTTATTAAACAAGCAGTCTATCCTAAAACACTATTGAGAGTTGTGATATGAATAGCTGGAGCTAAACAGTTGTAGATGGAATAGACAGACATTTAAATAAGTTGGTTCTTGTGACAGAAAAACAATCCATTTAAAATATGCTATTTTTGCAGAATAGCTTTCTGTATTGCTCAGGTAATGAAAAAAATTTGTCATGTCAATCAGACATTCTGATTTTATACCACTATGCCGCAATAGACAAAAAAAAATGGACAAAAATATTCACTCAATTTAATGCTTGCTGCTTGTAAAACAGAAACCTTTGATACCGACTACGGCTGTTTGCAGTTTATGAACATTTTCAGGAAACACTCACCTTAAATTCTGTGTACAGATCTGGATCTATGAGATTTACTTTCATTATAAATAGATTTTTATAATAGTTGTGTATAATAAATATTGTTGTAGGGACAATGAGTGTGTTATGAACTGTGGGAGAGGACGCACACTTAGTCAAGCATATTATCACTACTGGCACTGATTATCCATTGGTATTCTGGGACTTTGAGTCTCCCAGATTAATAGTGCCTCACTGCATTTGCCCTCTGCTGGCAGCTGGCAGCACAACCCAAAAAATGCTTAAACGTTCAGAAGAACCAAGTAGACTAAATATTCTGCAAGTTCAAAAAACTTGCTGAAGATGTGAATCTTCATAAAGTTATGTAAAATAAATATATATGCTATTTAAATATGTATTCATTTACATAGTTGCATTGTTTTAGAGATATCCCATCCTTGCACATACACTTTGCAATGGTCCTACATGGCAAAACCAAAATATGGTCACCCTGCATATTAGCATTTTTCTTCTATCCTTTGCATCTGATGTCTCCTACACATATAGGCTTATTATGCTGACATTGTCAGTTCTGGGGAAAACATTGCCAAATCTCACCAATCCATGGCGGCTGTGGTAGTTTGCGGTACCTTCAGTACCATAGAAAACATAGCGTCACGTTTTCAGAATTCACTGAATTGCTGCTGTATCGGTTCCTGTGACATCCTTACTACTGAGTTTTCATTCATATCAAATGAAATGAGCAACCAGCAGAAAAGACTGTATCAAAATTTTAACGGACTACACTTTAAGGGGTGAAAATCTTACAGTAATCTGAAGCGTATGTTGTTCTTTTTGATACATTTTCTTTGACAATTGTACAAAAATATATATATGATTGATTGCCTGTGGGAAAAATGTTGGGTGGACATGCGATGATACAAAGAGACAAAGGAATGGTATTTTCAGGAGCCCAGATGCAGACAACTTTTAGATTAACTGTCCCTAGTCCCCAGTCCTGGAGAGGAGGGAAAGAATTCATAATCAGTTCTAAATTGGTCCCAGGAGTCTGAGCAAGGAGTGGGAGTGAAGCAGTTGACCAAGTCAACTATGACGAGTTCTAATTACATATGTTATTTGGGGACTAGTCCATATATTTATGGACTCGTTTATGGACCACCCTTAAAAGGCCATTTTATCACCACTGCTGACAAGAGAAATTGAAAAAGGGAATGAAAAAGCTCATTGGCAAATGCTTACCATAGAACCCTAACCTTAAACACACACATACCACTGCCATGTTGGTGTCACTGGTGCACTGGGAATAGAATCAGAATCAGAATCAGAATCAGAATCTCTTTATTTCACCAAGTATGTTACCCATACAAGGAATTTGTCTTGGTGAGAGCAACACGCATGACAGTAACAAAGAAACACAGAACACAGTCTTAAACTAAAGGAAAATGACACTAAACAATAAATAGGGTAGGGGATAAATTAAAAAAAAGTAGAAAGTACTAAAGGTAATAAAGGTAATAAAGAGCTGAAAGATGTATTTACAGAAAAGAAAAGGACATCTGTACAGGTGTGCAAATAGTCATAGTGCAAAATAGGCAGAGTGCAAATAACTGTTCAGTCCGGTTTGGTACAGTTCAGTTGTAAGTTTAGAGGTTTACAGTGGGAGGTGACCACTGTGATTGAGGAGTGCTACAGCTCTGGGGAAGAAGCTGTTAGCATGACGTGTTGTGCTGGTTTTGATGGACCGCAGTCTTCTACCCGAGGGGAGTGTCTGGAAGAGGAGGTGTCCAGGATGTGAGGGGTCAGATGTAATCTTGCCAGCCCGCTTCCTCATCCTGCTGGAGTAGATCTGCTGAAGTGATGGCAGGTTACATCCTATGATCCTCTCTGCTGTCCTGATGATGCGCTGGAGTTTGGTTCTTTCTTGTGAGGTGGAGGAACCAAACCAGATAGTTATGGAGGCTGTGATAATGGACTCGATGATCGCTGTGTAGAACTGGATCATCAGGGTCTGTGGCAGGTTGAATTTCTTGAGCTGTCTCAAGAAGTACATAGTCCATCAATGTTGACTAATGAATAGGTGCTGACCAGTAACTGTAAACCCAATGAACTGCCAACTGTCATTTATTGTATTTCCTTTTTATCTACCATAAAATGATTTGAATCTTCTGTTTTTCTTTTTGTTCCATGACTCAGTTTAGTGTGCAGAAATCCACAGAGCCAATCCAGCCTCAAACGCTGCTGAAATTCCCTAAAATCTACAACCCTAAACCATCCGTCACATCACCGGAGATCATTAATTACAGTGAGCATGCAGTCACCACTGACAAGGCCATGGACAAACCTGAATACTGTAATGAAGAGATGGAGGGAGACGGAGAGGTCTTTTCTGTTTCTCGGCAAGGTAAAAACACCTCCAACCCGACGCCACGGAAATACGCCACACCATTTAGCTCTTGCTTTAGTTTCTAAAACTATGATAAACTACATAGAAAACTATCTGTAATTATGCAGATACTAATGACAGGGCTTTTACCTCATGGTGTTCTGCTATTGCTTATTGCTTGGCACAGGCTTGGGATAAGTCCCAAACATTCTGCTCTGATATTCAAAGTGATAACCATTAACAGTGATCACATCTATTCATATTTTTGTCTCAAGGTAAGGAAAAACATATGAAGCTGTATTTTGTGTAGGTAGAGATGTGTTTATTGGCTGCTCTTGTCCCAGTGGACACAGAATGTAGTTAAATTATGGCAGAATGTCAATGTCATCAGAGCATACCTCTAAGCTACAAGGATAGGATTAATGTAAAGTGTTACCCTGTTTATTCTATACCTTTTTTACTTTAATGCAGTGTTTCTTAATCTTTTCGGTGACCCACAGCACTGAACAGTTGCAATTATCGACTGGCCAAACACACTAGATCCAGCTCATTAGGAGCTTAATAATCAGCTGATGAGCTGGATAAGATGTATTGAGTCAAGAATTACTCGAAACCGTGCCTTGTTTGTGGGTCGCTAGGGGCAAGATTAAGAAAGGCTGCTTTAGTGCTCCACCTCCTGTGACTTCAAAGATGCTGTAAACCTAACTATGTTAAGGTTACTATAGTGCTATAATGCTTTGATAAGCTGTTAATGCTTTTAGCTATAGGTTTCCTTTAGAATTGGGTGGCACTATATGTAAGGATGCTACAGTTAAATTATCCCATTAAGTGATTCTTCACCACATTCCCAACCCTCATCAAACCAGTCTCTTTAAACGTAATTGACAGACTGAATACCAATGATCAAGCGAGTTAACCCCTTAACTGTGATAAAACAGGTTACATAAAAAAAATAAAGGAGTCTGCAGTACATGATGAACCTATTGTACAATACATGGATGTGATCTCATTTTTGCTGACCTTAAAATTGCCCTTTTGTTTATACGTGTATGTTTCAGCAAGCCGTGCTATTCTTTTCTTTCAACCGCTTTCTGTTGGAGATGATCTCGAGATTTGGGAAAAGGGCCTATTTATAATTGAATTCTAAAAACTGATTTCTCACAGATTCTGCAGATGAGACACCCTGTGCTGTTGAGCAGTCAAGCGCCATGACAAGCAGCAGTTCTGTCCTGCACCCAAAACTGCACTTTTCCCTCCGTCTACACAGCCAGAACAGAGAGCTGCACATCACTATTATAGAGGGTAACACACATACACACACATAACAGACTGCCATTACAGACAGTAACACACTTCCTACTTCCCAAAATACATTGATCACACTGCTTCTGTAAACCGCTCTGTCCACTAGAATCAAAATATTTGTTAGGGGTGTAAATCTCTGGCTTTTACAAGGAACTGATTAGATTATAATTCTATTGAAAATTAATTAATGCACAATGCTATTTATGTTACAGTATACTGAATATTAAACCATCAAACTGTAGTTTTACACAGTGGTGGAATGTAGACTATACACTGTGCCGTTTAAGTTAATTACAGTGAGCGACTACTTAGAAATGCTTACTGCAAAATCTGTGCAGTTGAATCTTACATCTCAAACATTCAGTCTGAGGCATCCAATGTATTAATGCATTTTTACACCCCTAACACCTGCTAACGTTTACACATTGGCTACACACCCTATACACATACCAGTAAAGACCTTGTCATAGCTGTAAATATATTTATGCGCACACACATCCAAAGTGATCTTGAATGGTTGCTGTGGTCACCGACCTGACCAGTAGTTAAGGCCTAATTATGCCTGCAGCATGCTTATTATCTACTCTTCTGTTGTTGTTTCGTGCTGCTGGGGTCTGAAGCACTACTCTGTTTTGCCTCCTTTAGTATAAAATACATATTTCCAGAAATGTATTTAGTTTGTTACAACTGATGCATGCACAGAATTTTACACAGCTTATTTAACACAGCTGCCAATCCAAAGATAATGTCAGAGATCCTGTTGTTACTCAATCTCTGATAATGTATTCTAAATGATGACATATTTAATTTAAATATATTTAATATAAATGCTGTTAAAACTATCACAATTGTAAACAGACACAGTCTTGCATATGAAAATGCATATGTGCATGCCAAAAGCATTTATGACACAAAATTGGTCAGTGGTTTGCATCTCAGGAAGCACAAGCTGCTAAATGTTGAAACTGAATCAGCCAATCAGCTCCTGCACCATAAAAATAGAAAGCAGTATTCGATACTCTGAGTGCAGTTTAGCTCTGTCTGCCTGCAGTCTCTCAGCACTGATAACTAGAGATGGGTTATTGAGTTCAGAGAGGCACATCGGCACTGCTCTTAATCCCATTCTGAGGGTGCAATTGGAAAATGCATCTGTTGCCTTAAGGCAGCCGTGTAGCCTTCAATAGGGCAAACATATTTTGAAGCCCAAAGTGCTTTTTTTCTCCACCCTAAACGTAACCTGATTTATAATCTTATTCCATCATACTTAATATATGCTTAAGATGTTTCCCATTGACATGTCATTTGGTATTTTGCAATGCAAATTAGAATCTCTTACACAATTAAAAGTAGGACATTTATGAAGTAAGACATCATTCACTTACATAATACCTCTAGAATAACTGCAGACATCAGTATGCATCATAGGATTGATTTGAGCTATTCTGAATCAAGCCAATACTTCAAGCCATCATATCTGTGCAGAGCAGAAAAAAAATCACCACGCTGAATCACCTCTTTTCTCTGAAAGAAGAAAAATAGAAGGAGGAAGGGAATGAATGAATAAAGTAAGGAGGCTTAAATGAGAATCTTAGTATCTATTAATTAATATAATTTCTTTTCTCTTCGTCTTTTTCCGTTTCTTTCACTCCCTCTTCCTCTCTGAAGCGGAGCACATTACTGTAGAGGCTGGTTGCGAAGGGTATGTGTCGGGTTGTGTGAGTGCTTCCGAAGAACAAAAGCATTCTCAGACAGCAGTGCGCAAGCTATCAGCACGGGTCCAGTGGAGTGAGTCCTTGGTGTTCGCCCTGCCCAGCGGCTGTAGTACGGAAGGCACAGAGGGCATGGAGGGAGAGGTGTCATTGACCTTACACAGCTGTGACCGTTTCTCCCAGAACTCAACTCTGGGCACTGTGAGGTTCAAACTGGCTGATGTGGGCATGATGTCAGATGCTGACTGCTGGGTTGACTTGCAGCCACCCAAACAGGTGAGGAATATTGGCCTAAATGTCTAAATGTCATATTTTTTTTTATCTGCACGGACTACGTTTTTTCCAGTAATACAACAATGAAACTGAAAGATGACGAGGGTAAGGGTGATCAGATACAGAACAGCTGACGGACCCCAGCTTTCTCAATAGCTTTGTAATATTAAGAACATCTTGAAGGAGTGTTTCATGTAATGCTCGCTCTACTGTTTAACAGTAATCTTTAACTTGTGCTACAAGCCCTATACTCAGCCCTGTAGCTGACCGCCTAGATCAGAAGAATGTGTAAATATTACTGAATGACTCAAATAAGGGTAATTTTTTATAAAAGCGTCATACGGAGTAATTGTGGATACAGGTGGGTTTTGGCATTAAAAGGTTTGTACCAAACCATAGTGTTAATCATGGTGACTTCTAAAAAAAAAAAAAAAACTGTTATAGTCTGACCATGGCCTGCATTGACATTGTCAATATGAGAAACAGTTACTTTTCTGTTACTTTTCCCTTGCATATTGAATCAGTTAAGCACAGTCAATGAATGAGGACTTTCAATAGCATTTTTTTTTATATTTGTCACTATAAAACAATCCTCCACCTGTTGGTACAATATGCACTCATTATGTTTATTCACAAATTTCGTCAGCTTTTACCTTTTAATTTGTCACCCTTTTGTATTCTCTAAGCCTGTTAAACAAGTGAATATTAAATAAGCGTGTATTACTCACCACGCTTGAAGACTTACCACACTTAATGTGTTTCTCTTTGTTTAGAGCGATGTCATTGTAAATAAACAGAACAGAACAGAACAGAACAGAACAGGAAGATAGTTACATGTTTGCTAAGTGTATCTGAGTCACAGTTCTTGTGGAGTGTGTGCATATGACCTTTTCGAGATTTTAGAGGAAGGGTAGGAGTCCGCTGAGGGATGAATAAATCAGCTGGTGCGTCATGCTTTAATTCTGGGTCAGAATCTTAATAATGCAACACACACATACACACAACACTGTTCATTCAGTTAGGTTTAGATAATGCCAACATGTAAACCGCAGTGGTTTTAGACCAATATATTATTTTAGAATCACAAGAATAGTCTTTCTCCACTACCACCTTTTAATGGTTATAGTTGGCTTTAGAATACATTTCAGTATCATCTATCTTAAACACACACACACACACACACACACACACACACACTACACATACAACTGCTTCCAAATGCTTCTGTCTGATCTGCTGGTGGGGCAGGAGATCTCTATCTGCGTCATCACATATCCCAGAAGACCTGCAGCTCCAGCGTGTGCAGTGGGGGAGGGAGGGGGTAGGGGGTAAGGGGGAGCGAAAGAGACCTGCTAGAAATGTATTTGTATTTATTATTTTTACATTTGTTGTTTTAAAGGCTACTTTGTTATATAATGTATTTTTATTTTGTATAATACATGTGCATTTAATATAAATGAGATATGGAAGAGGAGATTGAAATAGCAAGTTAGTGAGAGACAGAGAAAAAAAAGAGATGGTGCAGAGGGGGTGGAGTTTGCTCAAGGGGGTTTCAAGGTGCTCTGTGTGTGTGTGTGTGTGTGTGTGTGTGTGTGTGTGTGTGTGTGTGTGTGTGTGTGTGACGACATGTATGACGCAGTTCGCACTGGCCTGTATGAGTGCCATTCTAAAAGATTTATTGTTCATACAGCAAGACATTTACACACACTCATGGTTACAGACTTCAACAGATGGGAAAATGGAGTCATATACAGGCAGACACTCACTCTCACATACACAGACACACACCCACACTCATGCACACATTTATACTGTAATATTGAGCTGGCTCTTTTTCAATCCATGGTGTGAGATGATTCATATTTCCTCAGTGTCAAAAATATCAGCAGGAGGCAGTTTATGAATGCATAAAAATAGGCTAGAGAGAAAGAGAGGGAGAGAGAGACAGAGAGAGGGAGAGAGAGAAAGACACAGAGAGAGAGAGAGAGAGAGAATGTGTAAGAAATAAATAAATAAAAGGGAGCAGATTATCGGATAGCATTCGTCACTTTTTGCGCTCAGGTGCTAAAGAGGGGGAATCATGAGCTGTCACAATTATTCTCATCCACCTACCAACGTGCTGTACAACAGGATTTTCTACAATGACTAGGGTAACATGATCATAATTATGCTAATGTGACCCCACTGGTATGAATGAGATCCATTCAAATTTGCCAGGACCATTAGCATTTGTTTTATGCTGCTGTATTAAAAACATGCGTTATACATAATGGTTGATCAAAAAAAGGCATAGGTCATCATTAAAGATATGAGGTTTTGTTTTGTCAGAGACAACATGTAGTTTAATATGCAGTTGATGTGCATTCAATTGCTGGTTTTCTGTTTTACTATTCACGTTTAAAGCATTGGATTTAAAACAAAATGGTAATTTTCCAGATCCAAGCATTATACACAAAATATATAATAATAATAATAATATAATAATAATGTAAACTCTGGTATAAATGTATAAGGCACTTACAAAATAAAACATAGCCATAAATTAGGCTTTAAGAATTATATGTGTTTGATTCTTGTGAAATGATACACTACATGACTGGCTTGTACTGAAGAGTCTACCAACATAGATCTGCCCTGCTAGACATACCCCAGTCAGCTGTAGGTGGGTTTATAGAGAAATTAATGTCTCTAGGATCATCAACAGCTCAGCCTCGAAGTGGTAGACCACACAAATACATAGAGCAGGGCTATCAACTCATAAAATATGTTCCTAAAAACAATTTGTTGTAAAACACATTAACTATCCATTAGGATTTGCTGAACACATTGCAGCCTGCATTGCCAGGGAAAGCAACCAACCTCAACCATATATTTACTAGATGCTTGGATACATAGGCTTTTTTGGCCCACACTGTAACATTATTAAAGATTTATGATATATGTATATTATTGTTCCACTTCTGTATTTCAAAGATTTGCATTTAATCAAGGTTTTATTTTTTGCTTTTAAAAAGTGATATTAGTTGCTATCAACATATGGATAACATATGTTGATATCAACATATTTTGACTATTTCTATGGCATGTTCATTTTATCTTTAACCAGTGAAAATAATATTGCCTTAACTGTCCCTCTACATTGTCCCTAATTTTAAATCTACATTTAAATCTGCAAAATCACACTGACTGCATGTGTATGTGTTAATATGCATCACTGGTTTAATCTACTGTTCTTGTGACATCTCCAATATCAAAAATGTATTGCTAATATCCTGTCTTTTCTTCAGCTGGAAGTGACCTCATCAGCGGGGGAGCTGCTGCTGTCATTGAGCTACCTACCAGCAGCTAACAGGCTGGGGGTGGTGGTGATGAAAGCACGAGGACTGCAGTCTGATAAACTCAAAGAAAATATAGGTACCATTAATCATTTTGTAGTTACCATATCAAACATTAATCCTTTGTGGGGGTGGACTGGGGAGAAGGAAGTTGGTTGGTGTGAGGCATATGCTGTTATTGCAGTAATGAATTACATCACAGTATGGCTTTATATAGTTACTGATAAAAATCATTTTTCATCACAAGACCCATTTTAAAGAGCCTGTAAAAACCAGTGTATAGTAAATACATAATTGGCATAGTAGCTGCATATCAGCTCAGATGCAATATTTAATTATCAAAATGTATTTTAAGAATTGTTTATTTTTTAATAGTACTTCTGAAACTTCTTACTTTTGCAAACACTGAATTAAAAAAAGAAATACACAGAACTTTGTACATGACCCCCCCCCCAGCCAGAAAAAATAAAAAATCAGATTCAGATTAATACAATTGCTGTCAATGTACATATCTTCATTTATGATTTACTTTATTGTGCATTTAAATGTACAGAGGCCTGTCTTATGTAGAGTATTTGAACATTTTATTTATTACCAATACATGTAGTTTAACCTTTTGCATATGAATGTGGATGGATTTTTATATTTTGTTCAACAATACCATTGTTTGTTTGTTTTTTTGCAGTTGTAAGTAGTAAGCAAGCTACTATTATATTTGATAACACACTAACATTTAGATGTAATAAGAATTGCCTTAAACATCCCCTCTCTCATTATTCTGTCATTTAGCAAATATAATAATAATTTTGGTAACCCTAACTGACCTAAAAAAGGTTTAATTTAAATTCATTTCAGACAGTGAGAAAAAAAATGCATATGTGTCTTTTTATATAGTGTATGTAAACTTCTGGTTTTAACTGTTGATACCACTGCATTACATGCATAAATAATGCTTTGTGTTATATATAATAGTTTTCCTTTTTTTATTTTATAGATCTTTCAGTGAAGCTGACACTAAAGCACCAGAGCACAAAGCTGAAGAAGAAGCAGACACGGCGCGTCAAGCACAAGATCAACCCGGTGTGGAATGAGATGATGATGCTGGAGCTCCCGAGGGAGCTGCTGACCAAGTCTAGCCTAGACCTAGAGGTGCTGAACCAGGCCAGCCCCAACACACTGCACCCCCTTGGCCGCTGCCTGCTGGGGCTCCATGCCTCCGGTACTGGTCTACAACACTGGCAACAGATGCTGGATAACCCACGCAAACAGATCGCAATGTGGCATCCACTGTACACTTGAGAAAATGTACGCTTAAAACTCCAATATAACTAATGTATGCCAACTGTACATGATGAATAATTAGATGTTTGGACAGATTTTACAACACTGCTCAATTCCTGTCTAATACAAGGTAAATCAGAATTTTAGAGCCAGTCATTAATTATTACAGTAATGTTTAACTAATCTATCTCAAGCTACCAATTTGCTGTAGTTGCATGGGGAATGACAACCCTGACAAGAAGCATACAAGTGTGTGATTATGATCATAGTGCTTAGAGCACTCTGGTATAAAATAGTACCATATTTAGCTTTAGTATTGTGAATGTGTCACTATGAATGAAATAGGTAATGCTTAACTCTCACCCACAGACTAGACAGAGAGATATGATTGGATCGTTTTGGATCTGGGGCATTTGAACAATTGAAAGAATATTCCAAAACAAAATACTGCTCACTTGAAAAATATGCAGAAAATATGCAGAATGCAGTATTCAGAATATTTTTTCTTCAGCAGTATTTTGAATCTTTTTTGAAACACAATGCATACAATTACCAATGTGGTAATCAACCACATGACACAGATACATAATATAAAGATTAGGTTAAATTTCTGGATTAAAAATGTAAGATCTGTAATGCATAACTTTTATCGGATATTTTGGGTAGTCAAACCAATGATTTGGTTTTTGTTTTGAGGCCCAACAAAACACTATTTCTATACACTAGAAATCTCATCTCAAATCTGTGCATAAAATCGTCGCCAAGCGTCTTGTCTTGTCTTATTCCTAATGTGACCGAATTAATCAAATCCATCTATACCATCGCTGCTGTGTGTGACTGATATACTGCAGGTAGACTTATCAAGTACTAGCATGTTCAGCAGATGAACAAATAAAAAAGCCTACCTCTGTTTCTAAAAATGTCTTTCCTCCCTCCCTGGAGGCTGAAAAGCTTTTATGGAACTTGTCCAAAGGAGCTCAGGACACTTGATTCCTGCAGCTTCCCTGATACATTATAATTATTACTGGACAGCTCAGAGGCCAATGGGACCAAACGCGAGGAATGGTTTAAATGTTATTTTATAGGGTTACATTTCATGTTGAAATCCCACATTTACTATAAATATACTAGTGCATGTCAAAATATTTGAAAATCGTGAAAAAGTTCTTTGTTACATTGATAGCATGTCTCCAGATACTGGATTGTTGCTCAGAAGTCCAATTTTGCATGTCATTTGGAAATCAAGGTCCAAGGTGTCTGAAGTGCAGCGTGATGTTTTCCCAGTCTGAGATGGTTTGGGGTGCCATGTCGTTTGCTGGGGTTGGTCCAGTGTGTTTTATTCATTCCAAAGTCAATACAGCCATCTACCAAGAGATTTTAGTGACTTCATACTTCCATCTGCTGACAAACTTCAGGGAGATGCAGATTTCCTTTTCCAGCAGGACTTCTGCTACTACAGTGCCAGTACTACTGACCAAGATATTACCGCACTTGACTGGCCAGCAAACTCTCCAGACCTCAAACCAGTAGAGAATTGATGGGGTATTGTTAAGAGAAAGATGAAAAACACCCGACCCGGCCATCCAGACAGACTGAAGGCCACTATTAAAGCAATCTGGGTTTCAATAACATCTAAGCAGTGCTACAAGCTGATTGCCTCCATAACATGCTGCATTGATGCAGTAATCTGTGGTAAAGGAGCCCCAGCCAAGTACTGAGTGTATAAACGAACATACTTGTCAGAAGCTGGACATTTCTACATCCTTATCTGTTTGATCTTTTAAAAATATAATAATAATTTGAGATACTGGATCTTCGGATAGTCATGAGCTATAAGCTATACTCATAAAAAATAAAACAGGCTTGAAATGTAAGGTATAATGACTATAAAACATATGACAGTATACCTTTTTGAGTTCAGTTATGAACAACAATGAACTTTTTCACAATATAATTTTTTTAGATGGACTAGTTTATATCATCACTGTTATCAAATCCTTGTCCATTTTTAGCCTTTACATTTCAATTAAGATTGATCAATATAAATCTAAAATTCTGAAAACCTGAAAATCTCAAAATTAAGATTTTTGACAGTGGTGGTAGGTCTATGTTTCTTAGTAATCAGAAAATGTAAAAAAAAAAATTAGTTATTTGGACTGGTTTCATCTGCTCATAACACTAGAGTTGGTGGTGGTGATGAAGTTGTTATAATAATAATAATTACTACTACAACTACTGTTATTATTATTAATACTAACAACAACAACAATAATAATAATAATCATAATAATAATAATAATCTCACAGCAGTAATGCTTGACTTATATAACACTGTGTTCTTCCATTCAGCTTGAGTGTTTCTACTCTCACCTTCAGTGTGCTTTTGTTTTACGACCTGGAATCAATCCATATCTATAAATAATCCATCCATAATACGTATTTAATACTTGTTTAAGACATGTTTATACACTGCAGCTCAGATAAACAACCTGAACTTAATAAACATGCATCAATTGGTTTTTCATACTCATTTAATGTAAATGTACAGTTAATGCACAACATTAGCCCATGATTTTTTTTTAAATTAAGTAATACATATGTAAAACTGATCTTTAACAGATTTTAACAAAACAAAAACTGAAGCTTAAGTGGAGGTGGACTTTGCAACATGACAGTGACCAAAACATTGCAGGAAAGGTTCTACAGTTGATTTGAGATATTGGTAGACAGATAAAGAAAGCATTTAATTGATTTATTTCAGCTGGAAAGGGAAAGGCAAGCTATTAGGGCATATGATGTCCTAACCTTTTCCTAAGTATTTTTGTTTTTTTGTTAATAAATGATAGTCATCATGATTGGTTGTAATTAATGTTGTGCCAGTATTACACTCCGTAGTGAGGCATATGAAAGTGGGTCAATACTGTGATCAATGATTTATGTCCTGACATGTTTCCCCAAATATTTCAGAATGTAATTACAATGAGTATTATCATTAGTCACGGATCAATTACAGAAAATACATGCTAATGAGAAGTTTATTTAGAATGCAATAATGATAATAGTTTTGTACTTTCGTTTCTCAAATAGTTCTAAAAACCCATTGACAATGTTTTAAAAAATATATTTTGGTATTGGAATATATTACTAGTATTCCTACATATTTGATCAGGGTAGCTGAGATTACAGCAGATATGCAGCAATAAATGTTTGATTTCTTAGAGCTGCTTGGCTTGTGGACTCTTAAAAAGCATGCAAGATTAGCCCATTGAGTTTTACTATGCATGCATGTTAGCCTGAGCTGAAGCTTTTCAATTGGCTAAACATACATATACAGAAATAAATAAATGCCCTTTTACTCCCACAAAGTTACACTGAATGCTACAAAACACTTAAATGCTGAGCGATACGTTCAGATTTCAACTATTTTCAAGGCATTCTTAAAGACGTCTTCTTGTGGAACAAATATATTTCATTGTTGATGTGAAATAAATGTTCTTTTCTATAAAATGTTTTTCCATGTGTGATGTATGTATCTTTTAGAATTGTTCTTGTCAACAGATAATATCAGATTTGTTTAGATACATGACTCACAGGTCAGCCAGGTGGGGAATTAAAGCTGTTCATATGCTATATAAAGCTAAGTGGAGACAGGTAACATTTCATTGGTTATAGTATTAAACAAACTAGTGAACAAAGTATAGATGAAAAAGTATATAACAGCACATCTGTGCAAAAAAAAACATCTATGCCCCCTCCTTTACCATGATTGCTGAATTAGTCATATATTAATTATCACCCCAGTCTGATGTAACATAACAGGCTGTGTACATTGTGTCTTCTTAGGCACAACAGGCTGCGGCTGAGAAAAATTCTGAAAGGAATAATTTAGCATTCACACCAGGCATGATCAAGCCCCTAGAGATCTACCAAACAGTGAATACTAATTTAGAAGTTCCTGATGACCTTTAATATTCAAAGTATATGCACCTCTGGCCTAGAAGCTTCGCTGACTTGCCCAGAGACTCCACAATGCCATAGATTTAATGTGAATGCGAATACTAACTAATTTAGCACAATTAGTGAAAGCGGATGTAGTCAGAAGCAAAAGCAGTCAAACAAAAAAAGTTCCATGTGATACTAGGTGCTTTAAGGCAATGCTGTAGAGGTTCCCTGATAAACATTTCAGTAGATGAAAAAGAGGACAAGGTGTGAGACTGATTTAACACAATTCTCCTGAGGTGTTTAAAAGAAAGATGGCAAAGAATGCTTTAATTACGTAGTTTATGCTGCTTTTTGATATATAAATACCAAGAATGTGACCTTGGTTCAGTTGAAAAACAAATGTTATAATTATTCCAGAGGCTTTCCAGATTCTGGAGTCTTTCTCTTTGTGTCCAGTCTGCATGGTGTGCTGAGCTAGCTGAAGAGATTACTCTGGCCGGCCAAGCACATTCATTTATATGCTAGTATATGTCATGTTGTCCTCTCCACCAGGCCGTGCCTGGGGGGCATGCTTCAGATGTTTTGCCACTGCATGCAAAATTTCACACTCTGTGGCCTTGCTGTCCCACTTTTTGACAGCAGCTATGATGACAAAGAAAACATTTTTAAAAATCAATCTTTTATTTAATCCTGAGTTATAAATTTGTCCACACTCTATGCAATTGAACTTCAAGTCAATGAATGTACCCATCTGCTGTGCGGATGTGTATGTGCTCCAGCAGACCGAACTGACATTAACTCATAGCCAATCTATTGCTAAGTGCTGGAGGTGCTGTGACTAGGTAAATAAACTTGAACACAGGAAAAACAGTAAATTCACAAATAATGTCAGACAAGACAAAAATAATAATAATGCTGCTGCTTGTGTCACGCTGTGAGAATAACTTGGGATGAATCCCAAATTGCTCTCTATTTCCTAAATAGGTTACTGCAATATGTACCTAGCTAACTTCTAAATTATGGCTCCTGCACCCAAATTGTGCACTATGTGACCAGTGTGACACTGTTCACACATTGGGAGCTGCAGAGATTCAGTTGAACTCCACTGCTATCTATAGGCTAACACTGATGGGATCATTTGGCGCTAGCATTAACTGCTAATGGAAAGTAGCTTACCCTGTCAATAACGGCACACACCACTCACCGGTCTGCCAGTGCTCCATTTAAACAGTCCAACTTACTCTAAAAACTACTACTCACTAGCACCTCAATGGCAAATTTTCCTGTCAGTGTTAGCATATATGCTAATACAATGTGCTAGCTATATGCTAATACTGACAGGGAAATTTGGCGCCAGCATTGGCTGTTAATGAAAACTTAGCTAACCTCTGTTTAATTCAATTCCAGCACCTCAGTGAAATATCCAAATTTTATTCAAATAGCTACATTTATTTAATGAATACTTACCCAGTTTCAGTTTCTCTCTCGCTCTATGTTTTAATCTGAGATAGGTAAGAATTTTGTCGCCCTTTTTTCAAAAAGGTGCCCTGTCTTATTCCATAGAGGGTTATGCATGTGAAGTCACTGCTGCCACGTCCACTGGGTGGCCTCAAAAAGGCAGACAGAGTAGCAGTGGCAGCGTTAGCGATGAATGCCATTATAACACGAGGAAGAGCTGTTGTGTGACTGTACAAACAGATTCAGCAGGAATTCGTAGCTTTTCCTTTTACAGAAGAGCAACAAATGAATTGCTGCAACTTGCAGAAATGACTGGATTCCAGGCACTGAAACGTGTGGGAGCTCACAGAGTGGTGAAGTAACACTCTGAAAACAAACCAAGCCCACTGTAGTTGCGAATTTAGTGACATGCTCAAGTAAGAGTGAAAGCAAGCAAACCTCCACTAATTGTGCCTGAAAACAGTCGAAAACACTCCTAAGACCATTCACTTGACTTAGATATGAGGTATTATCCTATGAACAGGTGTGATTTGAGCCTCAGTTAGGTGGACATTCCTGGCTACACATTGCTGTCCATGGACCATTGGTTCTTTACTAATTTGGATAGATCGCTGTCGAGCTCAACTGCCTTTAACTTGAGCAGATAATCGATTGTTTTTATCAATTTCATTTTCATCAGTCTAATTTTAATGGTCATATTAGAGCTAAATGTGGTCCATAACAGATATTCATCCTGAGCAGATCAGAATTGCCAGTTTGGATGCATACAATTCTATTTTACTGGAAAAATTTATGTAAAGGGCATCAGTGGCAGCTCTTTGCTCTTAAATGTTTTTGACTCTCAGATAAAGTGAAATTTGCAGTCAGGTTGCAGCAGTTGTTAAGACTGTGGAAGAATGTGTAAAAATATAACCCTGGTACCTCAAAGATACTTCATCATCTTACATGCTTAAATGCCTTCCTGAAACTGAAAGTGATTTCAAATAAACTCATGTTTTGACATGACATGGTTTGCCGTTGTATAAAACTGGACAAAAGGACACGGACAGCAAAAAAAGAACTGCTTAATTTTTTGGGGTGGTGATTACTGATGGACACCAAAGTTCAAATATACATTTAGCTTAGAAGAACAACCTTAATACATTATCTAAAAGTATTCACCCACCCACCCACTGGATATATTGGATTTTCCTTTAATTGCTTTTATAAATTAAATAATGGTCAAGAGTATTTGTCTTTTTCGAACAAGAATTCACCAAATGCCTCTTTAACAATCAAGTGAAGAGACATTTGTAATAAGTCATGTCAATTAAATAGAAATATATAATGTAAAATAAGCAATTGCATATATATTCACCCAATATTAAAGTGACTGAACTAATTACAGGCAGTTAGGTGCACGTATTTGCACGTATTTGTCACTGTACACTGTACAGCGAAATGTGTCCTCCGCATTTAACCCATCTGGTAGTGAACACACACTCACACACACACACGTGTTAGGGGCAGTGAGTACACACACACCCAGAGCGGTGGGCAGCCAATTCCAGCGCCCGGGGAGCAGAGAGGGTAAAGGGCCTCAAGGACCCAACAGTGGCAACTTGCCGAGCCCGGGAATCGAACCCACAACCCTGTTATCGATATCCCAGCGCTCTAACCGCTGAGCCACCACTGCCCCTAGTTAGTTCTTTTAGTCTCACAATTAGTGAAATGGAGATCACCTGAGTGCAATGAATATGTCTCAAGTGATTGTAGTGGAAGTTTATGGAAGTTCCAGACACTGGTTAATCAGTATTTCTGAAAACAAATACACAATTAAGACAAAAGAACACTCCAAGCAACTTGGCCTGAAGTGTCTTTAACACTGAAATTAGACAAGTCGAGCAAGGCCTGTTGATCCAGAGATGTTGCTCTAGAGTTCTTTTTGGTGGCCTGTGCCCTTTGCTTTTGGATTAATTTTAAAGCAACTGAATGGTCACCACTGTCACAAAGTTTTGCGTCTGCCAAAGACAATGCACCTCTGCTGAAATTACAATCAACTGTTAGAACCCATGTTCTATGAAGGCCACAGTTTAGTTGTTTCTCATGCTATGCAACACAAA
Source organism: Salminus brasiliensis (assembly GCF_030463535.1). Lineage (NCBI taxonomy): Eukaryota > Metazoa > Chordata > Actinopteri > Characiformes > Bryconidae > Salminus > Salminus brasiliensis. The sequence continues at coordinate 8,006,699 of NC_132902.1, read as the reverse complement.
GATGTGACCATGTATACAGCTGTAGAAATAAGATAATATAAATTACATATAGCAGATAATATTTTCACATTAAACATTTTTGTTTAAATGCATTCATCTGTCAAAAAAAATCCTTTCTGTGTCATCAGGAGAGCACAGAATGCATTAATGACAGAGCAGGCCAACCTCTATACCTACATTAATGATGAATGTGTTTATGTAACTCAACAAAATGAAGCTGCTCACTGTTTGGCTGAGATCCAGGACAGCAGACAGAGAGAGAGAGAGAGTGGTCCACAAAAGAGTAAAATGTAGAAGTGCTGCTACTGCATTCTGGTGCATACTGGCCCACTTTAAGCACTGCCTGGGGTAACGAGATTACAGACCCCTAAAACATTTGGTTAATATTACTTCTGTAAATGTAACTGTAATGCTTACTTGTGTGTGTGCAATTTATGATCTACTGTGAGCGGTCAGCAATGCTTTTCTGCTCACACCCTGGTCGGAGTCTGTACAGAAACAGCATTTCAACACTCAAAGTCCAGATTCAGCTGCCTGCAGTGACTGTTAAATTCAACCCACAAACACCATGTGGCTGTGCATTTTTTACACAGTGTGTCTGAGCTACAGCCAGAGTGGATGTTGAGAGCTGAGCACTGGAAGATGTGAACTGTGAGGGACAGTGTGATAGACAGCAAAACGCTATAGGTCTGGAGGGAAATGTTGGAGTAAGGCTTATTCAAATAAGTGTGGCTTTTGTAAGCTTGCTTTGTGGATCAGCCATAATGGTTATAGAGAGATTTTACTTGAGGTTAAATGTGAGCGAAAGAGGTAGAACATTACGTCTCATTATGAACATGCATATTTGAATAGAACTGATTCTGCCTTTTTGTTATTGTGACAGACACTAATTAAACACCATTAAATACATCACATTAAACCACATCACAGCTTTCCCAAGCCTATTCTCTGAAGTACCTTTTTAGTAAACTACAAAAGCCTAAGGATATGTTTCACATTCTGAGGATGAATCTTTCTCATAGGGCATGAAAAATTGATGGAAGGATCGCCCTCAAAAATCTCCAGCGCTGCTCCTCAGACTGTGAGCAGAGATGTGAGATATTTAAGGACGTGTTTATGAAGGGTGAGATATTGTACCAGCGGAAGAGTATGTGTGATTAATACTGCTGTGAAACATTCAGAAAAGTCTGATATGCAGATCTGACTCCTCTGTATCTCAGAATTGCAGGGGGTTTTTTTGTTAGTGGAAAAAGTAAAAAGAGATGCAGTACAAGAAGTTCTGTCTTCACACAGGGTGGGGGGCAGGGTGAGATTTGTGTATATCCTAGGGGCATGTAAGGAGCTGGAAATGTTTAAGCATAAATGGAAGTTGTGGCTGTCTGCTGAAGAACATAATGTAGTTAAATTTAGCCAGTAGCTAACAAACGTTAAATATGGACTATGATGGCAGTGAGGGTAAGTTAGCTTGTATGCTCTCATTACTTGTTCAGTTTTTGTCTACATAAACATTATCTGATTATTTTTGAGTGGCAACTCAGGTTTATACTAATCCTAGCCCAGTTTCCACAAAGTTTTGTTTTTTTCTTGCGATGCTCCAACATGGCTATCCAGGCTACATCTTTCCTCTCAGTTGCTGCCTGGAGGACTTCAGAAGACTAATTAGCTATTTACTTGTTTTTCGCACCCCTACAGCTAATGGTTTTGCCTGCAAGAACTCAACGAAGGGTTTAGCTACTGTGGAGAAATCTTGGACATGGTTTCGATTACTTATGATGCCAAGCAGTTTACGTACCTCTCCAACAGTGCATGGAGCCTTGTTTCTGAGTGACAGGACAGCATCCAAGGCTTTTGGGTCTTAGTTTGACTCCATGTTCACAGAGAGCTCTCAGCCTCTCAACATGTTCTTCAAAAGACAGAACGTAACACAGTATGTTGTCCAGATACGGAATGCAGCGTTCTCAGTGATCTTTTTGCGTATACATACTACTGTTACAGAATAGGAGGATTTGGACCAATCTAGCCCCTGACCAGAAGGTCTTGAATGTACTCATTGATCCCCTTATAGAGTGGCTTTGGGATGGCAGAATATGACTTCTGAACTGGAATGTCATCTTTGAGTGAGATCATTTGGATGATGTGAATGCAACCTATGTCATTACTGCCATAAGCGAAAGCTGCAGATTCATCATAAAGCAATCTCCTGCTCATTTTCTAGACTGATCTAATTGATAGTGTGGTCACTGAGCTAGTCCATCTTAATAACTTTAGTAATGGCAGAACAGAAGGTAAGAGAATCTTTACACTTCATGTATGACTTTCCTCAAACAGACAATAACTTCCTGATGCCACCTGAGCTGACATAATTTCCGTGGTCTCTGCCTGGTTGTAGTTTAGAATAACACAGGCTTGCAACTACACTGAATCCTAAAAGTGATCTTTTAAGCCTAACTAATAACTATGAAGGGTACCTGGATGGACAAGTCTGGATCATTATTCCCAGGAAGGTTCACTCTTGTTTCAATCCAGCCATCAAAAGGTAAAGCTTCTCTGTTTACTGCCTAGACATTTAGGACTTGTTTCCCCATGAATTCAGACCTCTGTTACAGGACAAGCAACTACATCCCATCTAATAAACAGAATGGCAATACAAGTAGTGATTGCATAAGTGGTGCTTTTGAAAGATCAAAGCAAATCAAAACAAATGATTGGAGAAAGATTTAATTTTGCGAAATGGACAAATCATTGGACCTAAAGTAGCCAACAATATGCTTCTATTTGTGCAGTTAATTGCTGTATTGTTTTGGCTTGGCATTTTTTCCTTCTTTTATTTTCACTCTCTTAAAACTAGCTGTTCACTGTGGGCCACTGGTTGTTTCTGCTGAGGTGGACATCTCAGCCAGTGAAGTTTGTTTGCTCTCATCACTTGTTAGCATGATTACTTGCCTCAGTAGAGTTTCATCTGTCACTGTATTATCAGAAAGGAGTGTTTTTAGCTCTCTCCTAATGTCTCTGCATCTGGTGTTTAAGCCTTGGTAGAGTGGAGTAACACATACTGGACAGTTTGTGATTCATACCCAATATCAATGCTAGACTGCTTGGAGGCGAACATCACCTTCTGTTTCAGACACATCATGCAATAAAGAAACTGTTGGAGAGTTTTGTTCTCTAGTTGTTTGGCACACATCAATTTATGGAATAGTTCAGTGCAGTTTCTCCCACCTAGAAACAGCACTGCAAGACGCTTTTCAGTACCAAAAAAAACTTTTCATCCTTGTATGTCAATATGTCCTTGAAATGGGCAGGCTAAAGAATTCACAGAACACCACAAATTACAAACCAGATTCCAAAAAAGTTGGGACACTAAACAAATTGTGAATAAAAACTGAATGCAATGATGTGGAGATGGCAAATGTGAATATTTTATTTGTAATAGAACATACTTGACAGATCAAATCTCTAATCTGAGTAAATGTTACATTTTAAAGGAGAAATATGTTGATTCAAAATTTCATGGCGTCAACAAAAATCCCAAAGAAGTTGGGACAAGTAGCAATAAGTGGCTGGAAAAAGGAAATCTAGCATAGAACGAACAACTGGAAGACCAATTAACACTAATTAGGTCAATTGACAACATGATTGGGTATAAAAAGAGCTTCTCAGAGTGTCAGTGTCTCTCTGAAGCCAAGATGGTAAGAGGATCACCAATTCCACCATTGTTGCGCAGAAAGACCGTGCTTAACATCATCAAAAGATTCAGAGAATCTGGAACAATCGCTGTGCGTAAGGGTCAAGGCCGTAAAACTCTACTGGATGCTCGTGATCTCCGGGCCCTTAAACGTCACTGCACCTCAAACAGGAATGCCTCTGTCAATGAAATAACAGAATGGGCTCAGGAATACTTCCAGAAATCATTGTCAGTGAACACAATCCACCATGCCATCCGCCGTTGCCAGCTGAAACTCTACAGTGCAAAGAGGAAGCCATTTCTAAGCAAGCTCCACAAGCTCAGACGTTTGCACTGGGCCAGGGGTCTTTTAAAATGGAGTGTGGCAAAATGGAAGACTGTTCTGTGGTCAGATGAGTCACCCTCCACCCTTCCTCACCCTCTTCTATAGGGGAACCATAGAGAGCATCCTAAGCAGCTGCATCACTGCCTGGTTTAGGACCTGCACAGCCTCTGACCGCAAGTCCCTCCAACGCATTGTGAGGACAGCTGAGAGGATCATCGGAGTCTCTCTCCCCTCCGTCATGGACATTTACACCACCCACTGCATCCGCAAAGCAACCAGCATTGTGGATGACTCCACCCACCCTTCACACAGACTGTTCTCCCTCCTGCCATCAGGAAGAAGGTACCGCAGCAGTGTCCAACACGACCAGACTCTGCAATAGCTTCTTCCCCCAAGCCATCAGACTCCTCAACACAACTCAACTTCTGAACTGATATCTTTCTGGTACATGTACACTCTCCCTCTCTCTCTCTCTCTCTCTCTCTCCAACCATTTACCCTAGGAAAAAAGGGGAAGCATTTTTGCACAAAGCATTGCACTAATAACTTTACTTTACTACCTCACTGGACTCTATTTATTACACATTGCACAATTTGCACACTACCGGCAATTATTTATTATTCTCTGGTCTGTACTGTGTTGTGTTGTCTGTCCGAACTTGTTTGTTTGTGTTGCACTTGTGTCTTGTATGCACTGTCTATGTTGCACCATGGTCCTGGAGGAACTTTGTTTTGTTTCACTGTGTACTCTGTATGTAGTTAAAATGACAATAAAACCCACTTGACTTGACTTGACTTGACTTGATTTAAAGTTCTTTATGGAACACTGGGACGCCATGTCATCCGGACCAGAGAGGACAAGGATAACCCAAGTTGTTATCAACGCTCCGTTCAGAAGCCTGCATCACTGATGGTATGGGGTTGCATGAGTGCTTGTGGCATGGACAGCTTGCATGTCTGGAAAGGCACCATTAATGCAGAGAACTATGTTAAGGTTCTAGAACAACATATGCTCCCATCTAGACGTCATCTCTTTCAGGGAAGACCCTGCATTTTTCAACAAGATAATGCCAGACCACATTCTGCAGCAATCACAACATCATGGCTACGTAGGAGAAGGATCCGGGTACTGAAATGGCCAGCCTGCAGTCCAGATCTTTCACCTATAGAGAACATTTGGTGCATCATAAAGAGGAAGGTGCGACAAAGAAGGCCCAAGACGATTGAACAGTTAGAGGCCTGTATTAGACATGAATGAGAGAGCATTCCTATTTCTAAACTTGAGAAACTGGTCTCCTCTGTACCCAGACGTCTGTTGAGTGTTGTAAGAAGAAGGGGGGATGCCACACAGTGGTAAAAATGACCTTGTCCCAACTTTTTTGGGATTTGTTGACGCCATGAAATTTTGAATCAACATATTTCTCCTTTAAAATGTTACATTTACAACTTTTGATCTGTCATCTATGTTCTATTACAAATAAAATATTAACATTTGCCATCTCCATTGCATCATCATTGCATTCAGTTTTTATTCACAATTTGTTTAGTGTCCCAATTTTTTTGGAATCCGGTTTGTATTTCATTGTCACACCTTCTTCTATTGGTTTCCACAGGTTAATGTAACTGATGTCAGCAGAATGGTCTCCAACCTGACTCCTATGAACCTTGAACTCTCTGCTTTGTAATAATGGGAGATCTGTCAGTGCAATCATACTGTCTGCCTTTATCAGATGCAAGTGAGAACTGTCATTGTTGCAAAAAAAGGCAATGCGGTCCCTACAGGCATGTAGTTGGCCTACATGTGCATGGAACTGTGTGTCCTAAACTCTCTAGGCTCAATCTCAGTTATGTTGGGGCTAGTAGGTACTGCATGACGTTTCAATGGTAGTAGTGTTGTAAGAACATCAACTTCTGTGTCTAAAGTGCTAAAGTGTGTGTGTGTATGTATGTAGGTTATGATTCTGGATAGTCTCAAAAATAACAGCTGTGCCATGCCCCTGTCCTCAAGTGTTATCATGCTTTTACAATTCAAATATGCAAACACATATTTAAAATACCTGACAAATCCTCATCAACTCTGTTCAGTTTGCATTGATATAGTGCTGGTACCGGTTTGACGTTTTTGGCAATTTTAAAGACCTCATCCATTGTCAACTTGTGTGGGTTTCTCTTGATCACCTGCACCTTACCAGCTGCTCACTCATAGCTTTCACGCTCAGCACGCATATCACGCCTAAACCATCACACAGGGACACTGGATCAGTTTTGCCAGACAGAGCAGATACCCGAGCAAGCCCCCATAAAACTGTTCTAACAGGTCTCAGAATTAGAAAATGTGTACAATTTACTATTGAATACAGTTTCTGCTGTTCAACAAAACAATGCTTATTTCAATATGTATCACTCCTTTGAATTTCTCACATGCTTATGCAATATTTAATAGAATAACAAGAGGTCTCCATGCTTTAATAATATTGAACTTAGAACTGGTTCGCCTACATAGCACCAAAATATAAACACTTCAAACACAACCCGGTCTTAAAACGAATGAATAAAAGTAAAAAATCAAACAAAGCTTAAACTAGCTTAAAATATGTTTCTAAAGTCTTAGAAAATTATGTGTTTAACTTCCGCTTAGCGGTTAAGCTAATGTATTCATTTCAGTGGATGCAGTTAAATGCAGTTCAAATGTCAAACATAAAGGTGCTGCAAAGAGTTCTTAGAGTGATGCCTTAGAACCACTTTTAGTTCCATAAAGAACTGTGTTTGTAAAAGAGATATGGGACTATCAAGAACCACTTAAAGGATGTAAAAGTTTTTAAACCAGTTTTAGGGTTTACACATCTCTTTTATAACATTTTCCTTTATGGAACCAAAATTGGTTCTTCTATTGCATTGCTCAAAGCAGACTTTTTTGAATACCTCTATTTTTAAGTGTATAAGCGCTGTAGCTATATTTGGTCAATTCCCATTTATATTGACTCATTCTGAGTTTCTGAGTTTATTCTTAAGCCTTTCGCTTCACTACCACCATTCAAGGACATCCAGAGTCCCTCAGACCACAAGAGATTAGCAAGAGACACCACATGGACTGGAATGATGTACATCACACTCTTGCTCTCTGTCTAATAACACTTCTGTCTCATTTGGCACACATTCATGATTGATCTGGGAATTCAGATCTAGCCAGCCAATAAGGAGATCTAATTGATTTCTTCAAACTCATGTCACACACTATGCTCTCATCTGTTTAGACAGCCTACGGGAGAATTTAGGAGTAGTACATCAAATTAGCTTTGCCAAGTATAATTACATTTTACCTGCATTATTCATAAACAGTCAAATACAGTCAACCACAGTGCCATTTGGTAGCCAATAAGTGGTCAAAACAACGTCTGACTTAAGCAACTGAAAGAAGTGTGTTGTCATTATAATGAATTGAAACCTAGACCTAAAGTAGCCAACAATGGTTCAGGACTGTGATCATACTTTATGCAGACTAGGAGTTAGTTCTATGGTCTTTTTTATCACCAGATTCAGGGCGTATGCAAAACAAGGCACATGTTACCTGTAAAAGATGTGCACATACAATCATATTAGCAGCATTACCTGTAACAAGATATGTGAGCTTGTCCTTCTTTCCTCATGAATCTATAAGTGCAATCTTGGCATCTTTTATGTGCTCTGTTGTGTGGGTCTCAGAAAATGTTGACACCCCCAAGAGAGTGGTACAGAGCTTTCTCTGGTCAAGGATTTAATAGTTAATAAAAGTTATTCGTCCATAACAAATTTTCTGAGAGTTACAAACTTGCTGATGCTGTTAGTAGTCTCTGTGTTTGTGTTTGATAACACAAGTCTGTTCTTATTATTCTCAGACAATATCAAGTAATATCCTTGCTGTTGTTTTGTAAACACAACCTATACAATCACCTAAATGGATACCTAAGTAAGTGGATGTTTTACACTGATCTGCAGTTTTCTTCGGGATCAATAATTTGCAACTAAAGGTAATTAAAAAGTGCTATCTTATCTTATCTTAGCTGTTGGACACATGCTAAGCAGCTGTACTCTAACAGCTACTCTAACAGTTTTTTTTCTGTTGCTCAATGAACATTTTTTAAATGTATTTATTTCCATATTGCTGAACTTTGAAGAAAGTATTGAAACTCCATTTTCATGATATTTTTACATTGACCAGCAGTAAAGACAATTTTACCTTCAAGTAAAAAGACACTACTGTGGATATTCATGTTTTTTTCTGTAGACACTGGCAGTCTGTATCTGCATTTAAATGGTTTAAAACCTAAATACAATTATTAAGCTGATAAGAATGACTGGGGGTGAACAGAAGGTAACAATAGTACATTCTATATCAAAGTGGGGGATTTCTTTATGAATTTAAGTGTTTAAATATTATATATCATATTTCTTAGAACCCTAAAACATTTTTTATTGTAAGAGTTTGTAATCTACTCCATTCTCCCATCAGTGGAATGGAACTAATGTAAAAAAAAAAAAAATTAGGCTGAGTCATCTACTCAAACTATTTAAAAGTTCACAATATTTCTCATAACACTGGTCATTAGCTTATCTTATGAATCATCTGTATATGTATACATTTATACATATTAAACATAACTCCATTGTCCAGACCAGTTGTCTTGTATTTATCCTGCAAGTACACTGTTTATCATTTTCAAAATGTGTTTTGTTTTTATTAATAGCATTGTTTGCGTGCTGTGGTGTAATTAGGGTCATCTCTCTGCCACTGCAGTCTCAGACTGTTCTCTGGGTTGCCACGGTGAGATGAAAGCCTTATCTGACTGTAGGATGCTCTATTATTCCAGCCTGTTGACTTGCATGCAAAACCACATCTGCTGCATGTTGTAATGCTGGAAAAACCATAAAGACAGTCTGTGTTTTGTAATTAATATTTGTTTATGACTACACTTTATCAAGATTTTATTGTTTAAAATAATAAACTGCAGTGATTTATAATACTGCACTGGGCCCCCTAATGACTGTCTGTTACAGATTTGTGTGTAATGGTCCAAAACAAGGAGCAAAATCAATATACATGCACTGAGCAGGTCAGAAGAGGTAAGGACTGGGGTGGGGAAAAAGATACAGGGAGGGAGAGAGAAAGAGAGAGAAATCAGTGAACGTGTCAGATAAAGCATTGGGGGAGGCATAATGAAAAATGGCATTTGGCCTACATACACACACAAAACAAACAACAGCAGAGAGGGATTAATGTATATCAAATTGAGAACTCTTAACCTCCCCTTAAGAATTTCAATGGCATGCCTTAAGGAAAATATATTACATACATAAGTACATTGCATACATAATATATTACATACACAATATATTACATACATATAAGGCATACATATATTAAGGAAAAACCCAGGGAAACAACTTAAAACAAATGTAATTCAGCTGAATATACTGGCAACATATTGCCTCCATACCTAATGTAAAATATGTACTCAGCATCAAGATAGAGAATAGGGTTTGCTCTAGCCAAGGCTTTTGATATCCACAGAAGCACATAATGCAACAAAAGCAGCCCATGATGCTCAACAATGACCAACACACTCACTGTGCATTTTCTTCACAAACAGAAAATGACCTAAATAATCTCAATTTCCTCTCTGAGGTACATGATCTTTGGAAATAGCCAGCAGAGAATAGAAGGGTGCTGTGTTTTCTCTCTTGATGGAGGGAAATAATGCTTGCTGGCTTTCAGTGTGTGTGTGCGCATATGTGTACTTTTTTATTCTCTTTGTGGAGACCAAATGTCCCCCAGTATGGGGAAATGTGGTAAACAATTTCTCCACAATAATAGATGATACATACCCGAATGAAAATGCAGTTTTGGACAGATGCAGACATTACAGACAAAAATGGAAAAAGCTAATAAGCTAGTTGTGTTTCCATGTGGTTACTAAAGATGGAATTAATGTTAAAATGTAGGCATAACTGGATTGCAGTACAGTAACACCCATAAAAGTAGTAAAACAGATGTATGTGTGTGTGTGTGTACCTAATGCACAGCTAACCAATACCTTCATAAAAAGTCCTTGAAAATACATTCATTTTTCCTGAACCTGAAATCCAAATTGAACTTACATGTTTGTGTTTGTGTCCTTGGTCATTTTCATCATACCATAATACATATAGTGATAATAATATAATGAACACAGTCAGATTGAATATTGTCACGGTAAGAAGTCTCATTCATAAATAAGGATTACCTCATGTTTTACTGTTTGCTTGAAATGAGGCACTACGGTTTTCCTACTACTAGTTTTTGCACATGGTGATAACTAATCATATCTCAACACCACCCCACAAAAGATGCACTCAGAGGAACAGGACAGTACATTTCTTGATCAAAAGTAGCATCTTTCAAATTCTGCATGCACACGCTCAGCTGACTAACCAGTTCATCTATTTTTTTATCTGTTTGGATTGAGCATTGTAGCAACAATTTAGCTGAGTGCTGGATGCTTTTTCTTTCTTTTTTTATCTAATCTTTTTTAGAATTCACACTCCAGAGAGTAGACATACCACAGATATGTATCACCCATGTCAGGCACTTTCTAACTAATCATTTCTGTCTGCATATTTTGTACTTTAACAGATATGTTGGTCGGTTTACTTTTATTTATGTAAAGCTCTTTGAATTTATGGCAGATGTTTATTTAGTTGACACTCTTATCCAGAGTGACTTACAAGGTAACTCGTATTACAGAGGTGGGCCAACCTAGTGTTAGGAGTCTTGCCCAAGGACTCTTATTGGTGTAGCACAGCACAGTCACCATCAGTCAGACTGGGGGAATCGAACCCCAATCTCCCACGTGGCGTGGTAGCTCACTGGCAGGTAGTGGTGTTATCTGTTGCACCAACCACATGGTTTGTGGTTTTGTGCTTTTCTTGTATTTGGACAGTGACACAATTTTTTTTGTCATTTAGTCTCTCTGTACATCACCCCAATGGCTTTTAAATGAAACAAGATGTGATTGCAGTTTAGACCTTCAGCATTAATTTAATTTAATAATGTGTTCACTGTTTAGGAATTTAATTCAATTCAAATTTATTTATACAGCGCTCTTCACAACGAATGTTGTCACAAAGCAGCTTCACAGAGATCTGGGTCCAAGCCTCTTTTGGGCAAGCTAGTGGCAACAGTGGCAAGGAAAAACTCCCTCGGATTGGGAGGAAGAAACCTTGAGAGGAACCCATCCTCCTCTGGTTGACACTGGATAATAACAATAACACGCAAAACAGAAATAAAAACAACAATAAAACATAAGTTAAGATAAGATAAGATAAGATCATCCTTTATTAGTCCCACAGTGGGGAAATTCTCAGTGTTACAGCAGCAAAGGGATAGCAAGACACTCAGGTGCAAAAACATAAATAGAGGTAAGATAAATTACCAATATTATAACAATACAAGCAATAAAAATATTATTTACAGATAATAGCAAATGACTCTTAATTGCATGTGTGTGTGGGGGGGGGTATTGCACATTGTATTTTTACATTGAGAAATCTCTGTTCCCTGAACATGTGTGTGTAGTTTGAGTGTGTATGTGGTCACCTGCACCAAGCACCCCAGGACAGAGCCAGCCCTCTTTATGAGTTTACTTGGTCTCTTCTTGTCTGCCGTCTAGATGCTAACGCCACAGCAGACCACTCCATAAAAGATAGCAGATGCCACCACTGTGTCGAAGAAAGTCCTCAGGAGCGCTCCCTGCACCCCAAAGGACCTCAATCTCCTCAGTAGATAAAGTCTGCTCTGGCCTTTCTTGTAGAGTGCAGCAAAACAAAACTTAAATTAGAAAAAAATGGCAAGTGGGTGATAAAGTCCATGCAGATAAACAATTCATTGGTTTTAATTGGACAAAACCAAAAACTGGCATTGTGTAAATAAACCTTGCTGTTCACTGTGTCACTGCAGTAAAACAAATATCTGCCTCTTGCTCCATCTGGTGGTACATCCTTTAGTTGCAACTGCATAGTTTGGTGGAGAAGGCTGCCGCCTGTACCTCCTGTACATTTTAGTGGTGCCCTGCTCTAACACACCCTGAACTCAGGAAAAGCTTCCCAAGGCACTTGAATGCTATCATTCCTGCTATGAGCTAATTCAGCAATAGGCTACAACTTTAAACACAGAGAGATGGCTCCCTAACCCTAACCTATGTAAGTACAGATATAATAATAAAACATTAACAAATCTTACAGATTCTTCTTGACCTCAAAGTTGCCAGAGTAGGTGTGAGACTCCCGTCTCTAGTGGACGTGAAGGTGTCAGCCTTCTGGCACTTGTTTAGCGCTGGTCCTGCGCAAGAGTCGCCGTTAGTTCCCACACGGACTCTTATAAACGCTGCAGACTTCTGTTCTGTGTCTGAAATGGTCCTCTCGCTTACTCGTTTAGTGACTGGGAGCGTTTGTTTTAGTAGCACCGTCATACTTTTGTCAGAGGGCCCAGGGGTGCTGTACACCAGCAGGGTGAGGAAGCGGGCTGGCAAAATTACATCTGACCCCTCACATCCTGGACACCTCCTCTTCCAGACACGCCCCTCTGGTAGAAGACTGCGGTCCATCAAAACCAGCACTACACGTCATGCTAACAGCTTCTTCCCCAGAGCTGTAGCGCTCCTCAACCACAGTGGACACCTCCCACTGTAAACCTCAAAATATACAACTGAACTGTACCAAACCGGACTGAACAGCTATTTGCACTCTGACTATTTGCACTATGACTATTTGCACACCTGTACAGATGTTCTCTCTCTTTCTGTAAATATTCAGGTCATCTGTAACTTTCTCTATATACTTTTCAACCAAATCTGTTTCACATCTCTCAGCTTCTTCAGCTCTTTATTACCTTTAGTACCTTTTTACTTTTTTAATTTATCCCCTACCCTATTTATTGTTTAGTGTAATTTTCCTTTAGTTTAATACTGTGAATAATCTGTGTTCTGTGTTTTTGTTACTTGTCATACGTGTTGCTCTCACCAAGACAAATTCCTTGTATGTGTAACATACTTGGTGAAATAAAGAGATTCTGATTCTGATTCACATACTATACTCACTCCTCCTTTACTGCTTCACACTGTATTGTGGGAAATTAATGTTAATCAAAACCCCACTCAAAAACTGTCCGCTTCTAGAAATGCAGTGTGCATATTTGAGTATACTCAACTTTGAGCTCAATGCACTCAATCTATATTACTTATTTATCTATATTACCTATCACATACTCGAAAACTAGTTAGTATTAGTATTATGGATTAGTACACAATTGGGACACACCCATAGTTCTTTGTAACGAGCTGTTTCAGTCACTACTTGTGTTGAGGAAAAGTGCCTTTATTAAATGACTGACTGGAGGTCAGTGTAAACAAAGACAAGGAGCTGGTCAGGTTTTCTTGGGTTCCTAATATACATATAATGATGGTATTGCTAAAATACTAATAAAGGTGTTTATATATATATATATATATATATATATATATATATATATATATATATATTTAACAGTTAGCAGTTCATAAGAAAGGGGTGAGATGAATTGATTAAAAATCGATGAATGTTCCTTTTTTTTAAAGATTAGCATTCATAATGTCCTGTATCTTTCTGATGAGTGAGCATTACACCATTTTACATTAAAATCATTAAAAAATCATTAAATACATACATACAATCAACAGCAATGCATTTTGTATTCTGTCACACCTCTACTGGGCCTCTCTTAAGTGACTTACCTTACTGTCTGTGTTGTTAATCAACACATCATGTTCATGTAAAAAAAATGCCCTCAAAAACAAGAACAGTAAAAATGTTGTTAGCAAATGTGTTTAGCAAAGTTTTTCAGATGGACTGGCTGGTAGGGGTGGGCAGATCGATGCAAATATTGATATCAACGTTAGCATTGGTGTTGGATTGATTCTAGCATGATGGGATTTCAGTTTCCAGTCAGCACTTGCTTCTGTTTCATCAAACAGCAGACATAATTGTGCAAGATCCCCGGCACAGAGATGGAGGTCACTAGCAGAATACTTTTAGAGATGCGAAGAATATCCAGGTAGCTTATATAGTGGTGAAAGGAATTTATTAGTCATGTTCAGGGGAGAAAGTAGTTGTAGATTCTTGCTGGTATGGCCGAATGTAATAATAACCCTCTTGTGTTAACTGTGTTAACTTTAGGAACACTTTAGGATTACTAGATTCAGGCTACATGTAGATAAGCTATAGACTTTCTTTTTAATTAATCATGACAAACTGCATATCGCTGCTGTCTAATCAAAACCTCCACTTTTGTCCTTTTTCTCCATGTTTTGAACCCTGGATAATTAGACCAATTAAACTGCTCTAAACTGCTTGCTTTTATTTTACGTTTACTTCCATTCAAAGTTAAGAACATTTTTGCTTTCTCTTGTAAAGTCACCATTTTAAAAATATCTATTTTTTGTTTCGTCTGCAATTGTGTCACTTTTGCCATGTCTGCAGGAGGTATGAACCAGTCTGTTCCAGAGAATCTGTCACTCTGTGGTCAGCACAGCCTCTGATTGCTACATCTGATCGCAGGATCAAACAGCGCCTTTGGGAAGAACACCACTGTGGAGAGCCTTAGCAGCCTCCTTTATACAATAATTGTTCCACATTTCTCTGAAGAGTTACAGTGGTTGGGAGTTTGTGCAGGACTGGGAGGACAGCAGTTTTGATAATGTAGCGTTCCTTCAAGCTCCCTTCTCCCTGCAATCTGAATCAAGAAGCACAACAGCTTTGTAAACTTGTTTAGTCTCTATAATTGGCTTACTGAATATAATGTACACAATGTCTTATAAATACACTACTATACTATACTATACTATACTATACAAACATAGCATGTGGTCCAGAGTTCAAATGCAGTAAAAAAAAAAAAAATGTGTACACCTTCTCTTGCCATAACTACCATAAGTGCTTTAACTCTGCTTTAATAGAGGTAGGCTGAATGTTCAGATGCAGAGTTCAAATGCCATGAATTTCCAGAATATTGTGCAATATGCTTTGTTCACACAAATGCTACTTCTAATGATGCTGATATTTTTCTTTGTGGAATTCCAAGCCCAGTTATGTTAGATCCAAGCAATAAATAGTGGGATTTAACAATTTATAACAGCCCTTGCTTAAAGAGAACCCTTACAGTTAAGACGTTTATAGATAATTTATAGTTATGTAAATTAGTTATATACATTTATATATATAATAATTTATACTAGTACTAGTTTAAAACTAAGAAACAGTATAAACAGAATAAGTGCTGTAGTTTGACAGTATTTACATTTGGAGGTTTCCTGCATTTTCAGTCATAGCCTAATTCAGCATTTCTCAGTTTTGTTGGTCTTTTGTTGGCAGACAAAAATAATCAGCACAGGTAGTTTTACTGGGTGCAGCTAATCAAAAAACAAAAACAAAAGCTGAGTAAATGCGCACAGGCCGCAGACCGGCACAATCAGGAGACCTAGCTTCCATTAATATTTGACCTTTAATAAGTGCAACACACATCAACACATCATCTGTGGTCCACCAATACAGCTTACTTTAACAGACCTTTAAAAGGTGCCCTGTTGTATCTGGCACCAAGACCTTACAGCAGATTCGTTAGTTCCTTTGTGAGGTGTGTCCACCATTGGTCTAAAGTGAATCCAATGTGTGTCCCACGGGTTAAAAGCACGTGTACCCGGCCATCCAAGTTATGTAAAAGAAAACAGACTCGTCAGACCAGAAGATCTTTCATTGCTCCCAGGTCCAGTCCAAATGCGTATGTCCCCTCTGTAGACACTTTTAAATGGTCTGCAGCTACACAACAGGATGACCATCATTAATAATATCTGTGACTAGTGACACAGTACCTCTTCTGTCAGTTTTGCCCGGATTAGTATTCACTGATCTCACTCACTGATGTGCCCAACACCCAGTCACAGATTTGTTCCTCTATAGACCACTGTTGGAAGTTATTCACCAGGAGCAATGCACAAACATAGCCTTTTTGAAAATGCTCCAACCCAGTCATCTGGCCATATAAATTTGGCCTACGCTTGACCATGTCTCCCACATCCAACATGTTGCCTGCGAGAACTGACTTGTCAGTTACTGCCTTACATTCTTCTCTAACCTTGACATCTGATGTTGCGATGAAACTTCATCTATGAGTATTATTGTTTTGGTTCATCAGTTAGAAAAGGCAATTTAATGCCAAATCAATTATTAATGAATCTAATACAGTCCCACATGATTCCTGATTTTCTGTTAGCATCCCATTTTGTCATTCAGTAAATTGCAATCTCCCCCACTAATCAATATTCAACCCCAGTTAGTGCCCACATACCACTAAGAATAATAGTAATTTAATTTAATTAGTGTTTTTGTTGTTGTCTGATCTAGTCAGAGGTGCTTATGAAAATGTCTGTCTGATATTTGGCAGATCCAGCAGATGTCTTTAAACGTTACTGTGTAGTACAAACTGAATAACTGGAAGCACTAGGTTCCTTCAAACATCTGGACACGCATTTTTGGGTTAAGCGGGCTAATTTCCGACTGGTCACTTTTGCTGTACCTGGCAACCCTGTTCACTATCGTCTTCACTAATGATGTAAGTGATGACGGCGGTGAATGAATATAAAGTATAAAATGAATGAACGAATAATTTCCCTCAGTTTGATCACAAACATCCTGCACTTCTCAGTGTAAAAGAATTCGGTGTAGGAACCATTGAGGCAGAAGTGGAGAATGCTTCCAGCGGAAGAATTAACACGTTGCAAAATCGCTGCTCTCTGCGGCAGTTGTTGGGTGGAGAACGATGATTTTTCCCGGAGTTTCGACTGGATGACTGAAGGCGTTGGAGTGGCCGATACAAAGAGGAAACGGAACCCTGAGTTGGTTGGAGTTAAACTTTCATGCTCTAAACGCGAACGACCATGCAAAGAGGGAGAATAGGTGATTAAACCGGATATGTCAGAGATGCTAGTTAGCATATGCACTAATCAAGGGTGTTCATAAAGTCCTGCTGGACTTACTCGCTTCTCTCCCACAATATGATCAGAATGATCGCTGAATAATAAATACTGGCTCTCTAGCGATTTCCATTCAAATGTACTGGTAGCTATGCTGAGTCTAAAATCCACACTGTTAACCAGCTACCTGTGAATAATAGCTAGCCAGCTTGTTTTTCTACTCACTTGATAACTTGCTTTTATTAATTAATTATAGAAATAAACGAGATGGTATATTCGGATAAAGCCCGTTTAAAAGACACCATATCGTTGAAAATAGTTGAATTTTCAGACGTTCACAAATACATCTCCCATTTAAAAATAGCCTGGAAGTACAAAGCAACACCTGTTTGGGTGCATGTATACAGTGCATATATAAGCATGGTTTTATAATTCTGACCACGAATGATTCATTTAGTTTGATGCTGTGTCAGCATCACTATTCAAAACAACCAATATGTCAGGTACTGAGAAAATGTTATACCTGCCCTGGCCTTGTTGTCAAAAAACATCCCTATAACGATCTAGGTATGGTACCTGGCGTGATCCAAATAAAACTAACAAGATAGCACTATATATGTCTTTGCCCATAAGTCATCACACACTGTTCACACTGTAATCAGTTCTTGTTGTTTGTCTTTTCTTCATTCTGTGGCTACAGACACTGGGAATGAAGCCTACCTGAATAATGTAAAAGAATCCTTTCATAGTGTGCTGAGGCTGGTGCCTCGTGGGCTGACGCTTGGACCCTCTCTGGCTAAAGATGGGCAAATGGGGTTATGGTGGGTGGGACGGGCATTACAAAATGGTACTCTCATCGGGCTGGAGCAGCCAGAAAAAGGGCCCCACGGAGGGAAAGCCGAGGAGGTATAGTGCTTGTTAATATAATATTATGCTGCTTGCTGTTTAACAAGAGGTCATGGCATTTTCTGTCTGTTACCAAAAATAAGGCATGCTTAAAATTGTATCTTTTTGGTTTTGCATGTTTCAGGGAGCTAACATGGAAGCGTGCCAGAATGTGGATCAAGGACAAACAGACGGAGTATTCTGGATGAGGTATGACATGTTGAAATGCTGCAAGTAGAGCAGTGGGTACCACACCGTAATTGTATGAACAGGACTTATGTACCATAGCAAGTTGTATGAATCTGGCCCCAATCTGGGGGGAGGTTACATAACTATTTCAATATGCTTGTTCAGGTGTCCCTGACGATTCTGTCCACCTCCCCAGGTTTGCCTGTAGTGCTCTAAGTGAAGATGAGAGGAATGTTCTTGTGCACAAGGTGGATGGGAGGCTGTGCCTCAAGACTTGTAAAGATATGAGTCCAGGAACAGAACTCCTGGTGTGGGCAGAGGAGAAAAAAGTTCTGTCTAAACCTGTGGAGCTTGAAGATACTTTACCAGAAAACCCCTGCAAAAAGAGCACACCATGCAGGATGACAGAGCATGAAACCCTATGCACTGGTCATATAGAACAAGACTCCGAGTGGACAGGTATGTGCACGGTTAATGTGGATGTAGAGTTTAGAGTTGCTACAACATGGCATTTGTGTTTTATCTTCACTGTAGCATGACAGTCATGTAGAAACTGTTGAAATGTGTTTAAATATAATATTATCCATCATATACCTGTGCCCTTTGTAAAATAATTGTTTTACTTTATTTATTTTATTTAAAATGTAGAGCTGGGCAATAAGGCAATATTTTAGCGTATTGTGATACATTTTTTATTGTGGTACACTATATGTATTTATGAGTATATCACGGATATCGTCAGTGCTTAAAGAGCACTGATTATCTGCACGTTTCACCTTTAAACATCAAACATTATGTAAACCTTGTAGAACTGCTATTTAGAATGGTACCAAAATGGATCCATTCGTAGTTTTGATTAAAAAAAAAGATCCCCGGACTTCTGACTGACATTTTAAAATATGTGCCATATTTCTATTTCATAGAAAAGATGCTGAGGGATAAACACACTATTGACAGTTCAGAAGATCCCCAGGAAACAAAACATCCTGACGTCCAGAGGAACCGATCACTAATCTGCAGCACTGCTTTGGATGGCCAGGAAGGCCAAGATCAGCAAGAAGCTGTGGGTGAATCTAGTACTGGGGAGCTGTGCATTATTAGTAGAGTCAATTCTCAGAAGCAGCTTAAAGGAGCTGAGAGAGCCAGTCCTCGCCTGGCAGCTAAATCCCACAAAGTACACACACATAGCAGGTGCATGCACAGGCGACAGCAAGCACTGACGAATGAGACTTCTGCCTGTGTTACAAAAAAGTTGCTGACTAAAGAAACTTGCACTGAAAATGGACCAGCACTTGGAGAGAACTCAATTCTGTCAGAGAATTCCAACTCAGATAAAAAGCCTGAAGAGGGGTCTGGTAAGGTAAAGATAGGAAGGGACGGTTCATCAGAATTCTTTCAGTTCAGTTCACGAGAGCGGAAGTACAAGTGTGACCTGTGTGCCAAACGCTTCTTCCAGCTGTGCCACCTAAAGAAGCATGAGTTCACACACTCAGGGCTGAAGCCTTATGCCTGCACAGAGTGTGACAAAACCTACAGCTCCCAGGAGAGTTACCGCGCACACTTGCTCATGCACCGTGGCCAGCGGCCCTTCAAGTGCCAGCAGTGTGACAAGAGCTATGGCCTCAAACGTGACCTCAAAGAGCATCAGGTGCTCCATACAGGTGAAAAGCCATTCGTTTGCGATGTCTGTGGCAAGGCTTTCGCTCGCCGGCCCTCACTGCGTATCCACAGGGAAAACCATAGAGCCAAAGAAGCAGACTACCAAGCACCAAAGGTCAAATGTCCTAAGTGCAACAAGGAACTGGCAAACTCAAGCTCCCTGCGGAATCACATGCGATTGCACACTAACGAGCGGCCGTATGTCTGCTCTCACTGTGGCAAGAGCTTCCGCCAGCGTGGGAATCTGCAAGGCCATCTGCGTATTCACACTGGTGAAAGGCCGTACAGGTGCAAGCACTGCGACCAGTGTTTCTCGCAGGTGCCAGAGCTGCGTCGGCACCTCATTTCCCACACAGGTGAGGCGTACCTGTGCCCAGTGTGCGGCAAGGCCCTGCGTGATCCTCACACGCTGCGGGCCCATGAGCGCCTGCACACGGGCGAAAGGCCTTACAAGTGCGAGCGCTGTGGAAAAGGGTACACCCTGGCTACTAAACTGCGCAGGCACATGAAGTCTCACCTGGAAGAGAAGCCACACAAATGTGAGACATGTGGAACCAGATTTACACTAATGCAGAGTCTACAGCGCCACCTACAGTCGCACATGAAACGGACTAAGACGGGACATGCGGTGCCAGCCAGAGGTAGACCTAAAAAGTTGATTCGTAGAGAGAGTGGACAAGCAGGGCTTTGTCATGATGAGAAGAAGGAAGAGCAAGGCCTAGTTTATGTGCAAACCCTAGGGGACCTCAGAGTGTTGCCTCAATGCAGAACATTCCAAGAGCCTGCCATTGTGGAAGGGGTAGATCAAATTGAGTTGAGTGAGGAGATTGTAGAAATTATTGTGTCAAATGGCAGTACTGAGTGTATTGTTGTTCAGGAACAGAATACTAGTGCTAAGTGTATTGTTTTACAGGAGCGTGAAGAGAATGGTAAGGGTGTTATGCAAGAGCAGATTAATAATAATAATAATACTAATAATAGCATGGTCATACTGCAGGTCCATAATGATCTAAATGCTGTGGCAGAGACTATTGAAATAGAATCTGCCACCCAAGACTAAACATGTTAAGTGTATTGTGACTATTATTGTGTCATTTGATTTGAAGGTTATTCTGCAGTGGCTACATTTGCGTTAAAGACATCAGTAAATATTGACTTATCTGCCCACTGAACCTTGTCATCACTGTGTGTTCCAGATCTGTACCGGCAGTTGCACAAAACAAAACTCTGTTGGGAAATTCATTTAGGAAATGAATATGCAGGGAACAAACTGATTATTGGTGTTACTGTTATCTTATTATGATTCAAATCATGTTATAATTATACCAGCATTGTCCCAGATGAGTTTTCAAAAGAAAAGACAAAATGACAGCAGATGGGATATCATGTTCCTGATAAGTGTTGGTGTTGAAACTAATGACGTTTTATGTCATAAAATATATAGATGGCTTATCTCTTTTTAACTGTACTGACGTAGAGCGATTCATTTGATTTCCTATCTGAAATAGTTGAAGCTGTTCACCTTCATGTAATCATCTGGAATTCGGGAATAGAACAATGAATAGCGGGGAAAAAGCCATCTTCCCAGAAAGAATGTGTTATGTAGTCTCAGTACCACAGCACTTTAAGATTTGTTGGTGTCTGAGCAAGCAATAAAGCATGGGCAGTGGACATGTGCTTTCCTAAAGTATCAATTTATAGTATTTGAATAAATACAAACATAAATATTCCAAAAACTAGAAGAAAATGTTGTTTTCAGTAAAGTTGTTAGGTTGTTTTTTTCTGTGTTCTCCAGACTCTATGGATTGGTTCAGTAGTCCCACCAGCAGCCCACCTGTTTTTATTTAATGAAGGTCTGATTAGGTGAACTCTGTACTTGATGGTAACTGTTGTCAAGGAGGGCTTTGGAAATTGTTAAGCTAAAGCACACATTATTTCTTCATTTATATTTATTGTAATATTTTTGAACAAGCAGCTCTTGCTTTCTAAATACATAGTTTTACACATAATTTACAGTCACTTACAGTGACTTTGCACAACAACTCAGCATGCATACACTCCCAGATTCTCAATCCATTTGTGTAATGCTTGACTGTCACGAGATTTCTTATGTGGTAGATTAAATTTTTGTGTCAGCCTGTTTTTGTTATTATTTATTTGCAGTTAATTGTCATCTATGAATTGATAGCCCTTCAGAAGATAGCCCTGATTTTCTAGGCTAAGAAATAATGTGCATGTTACCTGTTTTACAAGTTGCAGTGTGTCAGCTTATTTAATTTCTATCATATTAAGGGTTCATAACGAATGTTCTAGAGTGTTCTTAGCCTGTTCTGGGACATCAGGGCTGAATCACTGTTTGGAGTGATATAAGCTTGGACACAATCTCTGTTCTCTTTGAACTCCACTGGTTCAATATTAACTCGAGAGCAGCAGTGGAAGGTTTTTGGGGGCTTGTTAGCAGCTCTCCAGCTTTGTGTGATGTTCCAGGTCTTTTCAGGATTGTAGTCACTGTAAAAGAATGGGAGCAGTACCAGCACCTCTCCTTGCCACACTTCTTCTCAGCCAAGTGCTCCAGCTTACACTGTGCTATGATGGTAAGGCATCTCTTCTGATTGCTTTTAGTTTCAAATGTTTTCATGTTGTGTCAAGAAAGTGTCACTGGAATGAACAGATTCGAATCGGTAGACCAGTTACTCTTGTCTGTCTTTTTGGCAGTTTTCATCGATAGTAAGAGGGCTTCTCAGGTTATCCGAGTGAGGAGAGCAAACACACCTTTTGAGGAGCTGAAGCAGGGAAATCTGGAGCGGGAGTGTGTAGAGGAGGTCTGTAGCCATGAGGAGGCTCGAGAGGTGTTTGAGATGAATGACAAAACGGTAAGGACAGCTGCATTTTGCCACATGACAATAATTAAATATGCATAACGGCATAGAGCGCTAACCCTACACTTAACACTCGTCCTGTAATGGATTTGCACACATTTCTTTAAAAGACATGAATGTGTATAATGTTTACTGCCTTTCATCAGTCATCACATAACTTTCCACACAAAGGTAGATTGCTTTTGTATTTTGTATCGTTATATCAAATGTGTTTTTTTTTCCCCCCCACTTTCTTCTAGACTCAGTTTTGGGAGAAATACTTAGGTAAGGCATTACACCGCAAACTTTTCCATAGGTAGCAAAGTCAGCAGTGACCACATTTAAAGTAAATATACAGTATTGAACCAGGAGCAAAGTACAGATTTCCGCTAACTTTGGTTCCAGAGTAATTACCAAATCAAAGTCCTAAACTGGACTTTAGTTATGCTAAGGTTTCCTAATGGCATTTAACACTAAAACTAAAATACCGCTTTCTTAGCTTCCTGAAAACTAAAATTACCAAGAATCTTTGTGTTGGAGTGTGTTATGGAAATCCATTTAAAGGAATATTTCAACTATGTGTGCATATCAGTTCAAGGCCAGAGCTTTTGATTGACTTTTAGGTGACAGTGTCTAGGCACGTTCTTGCAATGATGTGAACAGTGTGAAACAATCATTATAAAGTACAATGGCACTGCTATTGCTGACAGATTAGTTATGTTCCAGAAACTTTTGAAGAATTTCTAAAGCTTAAATTTATTTTACATAAATAAAGACACTTTTGAGTTAATCTCATTGCCATGTAGCTTATTTTATAGAAAGATTAGAGAAAATTCCTATTGAATGGATGTGATGGAAATAGTCAAAAAAGAAAACACATGATTGCTCATTCTGGACACATTTATACAGCCAGTAGATCTTATTATTCACATTACACTCTTCAGATGATTTATTTACTGCTTTCTCTCACAGCTTGTGCTGGCACCACTTTAAAGAGGACTCCGGACAACATTTTGAAAGTTAGAACTTGTGTAAATAGAAAAGGTAAGGACAACATATCATTTTTAGAAAATTCTATATATAGTATGCAAATAGTTGTTATCCCCAGTATCCCCAGTCTGTACTGTAACAAATGAGCTTAAGAGATTATGTATGGATGCAGTGTACAGCACATCATCTCTATTAAACTAAAAGTGTCATTTCCTGTGGAGGATGACTTAAATCCAGAGTAAATATCTTAGTTATTTAGGTTTTTACATAACTGTCACTTTTAAGATGATCTTATCCAAACCCCCAATGCAACCTAAGCCCTTGCATTGACTAATATAAAGAAATAGTGGCAGTCTTAACTCTGCTTAGGTAACTTCTACTACTTCACTTTGTAGAGCAGTACATTTCATGTATGTGTGGATCTGTTTGTGCTGTACAGATCTTTGCTACATTAATAACGGTGAGCACTACAATGGTGATGTCAACATCACTGTAACTGGAAGGTCTTGTCAATACTGGAAAAGCAACTTCCCCCACAAAATCACGTATGTACTCTTTGCTCTAGACCTCTTAAGCAATACTGCTGTAGTTCTAATTGTAAACACTTATAAATGGTATTCTTGAGAACTGAGTTGAGAGTGTTTGTTTGATCTCCTATAATGGCTGACTAGCAGAATATATTAGTATTTGAATGATTAATTCTGCATATGGAAAGACACTATTTGCTGATCAAAACACAAACTATGAGGACCTATGACCCTCCAGAACTGGAACTGTGAAACAATTTTTCTTCTATTGTTGGTCTTTATATTTATTGTTGTGTGTTCCCAGCGAAGTTAATGCAACGCAGCTGAAACTTCCAGAAAATTTATGCAGGAACCCAGACAAGAGCCCCAGTGGACCCTGGTGCTTCACCAGCGACCCCACTGTCAGGATGGAGAAATGCGCAGTGCCAAAATGTGGTATTGACCTTTACACATGCTTCACTCATGGCACTGAACACCTTAAACATGTGCATACGGCAAACAGTGAATGGCTTTATCACTATCTTTTATTGAGTGCACTCTCGGGACTCCAGTGACTGAGGGCATTGTGTAGCTCAGTAGTTAACTATTGAAAGATGGGCCCTTATGTGAAATTATTGTTTTCATGTTTCATTTAATTTATAATGTTTTAAATCTTCAAACAATTCCTTACATAAACTTATTTATTATTCCTTAATAATTTATTTTCTGTATTGGTACTAGAATGGCCAGATTGGCATGCAGCCGTCATGCAGTTATGTTATGGACCTTAAGATTATTTTCTGTCACAACTTGTTTATTATTTGTGTTTTACACGGTTTAATTATGTTTATTTTCACTCCGATTTTAGACGTTCAGCCAGTAGAAGTAGAATATTTTAGATGTTTACTGTTCCACAGGTGAGGCCCTGCAACCTGTTCCAACTATCCAAGTAAGGACTGTGGAAGAGCGCTACCATAAGACCAACTGTCTTGCTGGCAATGGGGAAACCTACACTGGAGATCTGTCTGTGACTCTAAATGGCCACACCTGCCTGGAGTGGAGCCTGCCTAAGGTGAAGGCCCTGAGTGTGGGGAAGGAATTTAAACCAGAGGTGCAGCTGTTGAAGAACCACTGCAGGAACCCTGATGGTGATCTGGAGGGACCATGGTGCTACGTAAAGAAAGCGGCTAGAAACATCACCATCGACTATTGTAACCTAGAACTGTGTGGTGAGCACCAGACTCTCTAAGATAATATAAATGGTATAAAAAAGGTCTTTCACACAGATGAACCAAATTCATTTAGTCAGTTCTGTCCTAATTAACTCACTGGTAACACTAACCTCACACTTATTTTCTGAAATTATTGCAGTGTAATATACACTGTAAAACCTCACACGCTGGTGTGCTATCTTGTAATTATTTATAAACTCCCATACTACTTTTAATGTACTGCATATGTCTACTGAACTTTAGCCATACATACCTTAATATAGAGACCCACAATCAAGACATTTTCTCTCTGTCTTTCAGATTCTCCTTTGGAAGGGAAGGTAGAACAGGAGTCTGATCGTAAGAGGACCACTGCAGAGAAACGGAGTACTTTCTTCAGCCCTCGCAGCTTCGGCCAAGGAGAACAAGGTTAATATATCAGTCACTGCAGGATGTGTATTCCTTTTTAGTTCATTATATTCAGGAAGACCCATTCTTTGCTCAGAAGAACGGGCCACTACACCTGTTTGTCTGTATTACTATATTACTGTTTTGTAGTTCTCGCATGAGGTCTAGCAACCTTTCTGGGCTTGGCTTACTACAAGTCAGTGTACCATTTAAAATCATTTTGTAGCTGTTATTTTAAGGAACAATTGTTACACAATGTTGCTTTAAAGAAATAAATGGTCATTTAGACAGATTAAAACACTAATTATTCTTATAACTGGGGAAACAATCATTAAACAACTAAATATTCCATGTATTATTACTATTATTATTATTATTATTATTATTATTAATAATAATAATAATAATAATAATAATAATAAATCAAGAAACAGCATTGTTTACAATCAAGAAACAGCATTGTGTTCCCTTCTGAAATTATTGGTTTCTCCAAACTGCTACGATAAAATTAACATTACATGAAAAACAAGGAAAATGCTGCTGAAATTCATTTTACAAATTCATTTTACAGTACTAATAACTGGAGAATAATGTTAATAATGAATAAATGTTGCAGTGTCATTTTTCTGTTCTTGTGTCTGCTTTTAGAGTGTGGAGTGCGCCCTCTGTTTGAGAAAGCAAGTAAAGCCGATGGAACAGAGATTGAGCTGCTCAAATCATATGCTAAAAGAATTGTGGGAGGTGTCTCTGCTGAAGTAGGAAGTGCACCATGGTAATTAAAACACAGTGTTTATATATGAATAGAAATTTCACAGTTATACAGTTAGACTTAGCATGCAATGTGATCTAATCCACAGGCAAGTGATGCTGTTTAAGCGCAGTCCTCAGGAGCTGCTGTGTGGAGCCAGTTTGATCAGTGACGAATGGATCCTTACTGCCGCTCATTGCATCCTTTACCCACCATGGAACAAAAACTTTACCATTGATGACATTCTTGTTCGCCTTGGAAAACACAATCGTGCTAAGTGAGCTCCTTCCTAGCCAAGTGCTCAAAGTATTCTGAAGTCATACTGATTTATTGTTAATGAATTAGAACCTTGACTCCTACAGTACCAAGCAACCAACAAACATAAACAAAGTCGGTAGTTAATTCTAAATGTTTAGGCAAAAAACTTGTAAAGCCAAGTGAAGAAAATTACTGTATATAGTCTTTTTTTTTTTTAGCAAGTTTATGATTTGTTGATATGTATGTACAGACCTTGATTGTTGTTTCCTGTCGTAGGTATGAGAGGGGCACTGAGAAGATTGTGGCAATTGATGAGATCATTATTCATCCAAAATATAACTGGAAAGAAAATCTGAACAGAGACATCGCTCTTCTACACATGAAGAAACCTGTCGCCTTCACTAATGAGATCCACCCTATCTGCCTGCCCACCAAAAGTGTTGCAAACCTGTAAGCCTGTTGCAGTTACAGTATCACTGAAGGGTTTCATTCAAAATACATTAAATCCATCATTCAGTCATAATTTTTTTTTTCCTTTTTAGTTTTATATGATATGTTGTTGGGAGGGCGTATCAGTGATTAATACTACCTTTATAAGAGAAATGAATGAAAAGCAGAATCCAGATTAAAAGTGTAAATTGAGACAAAGGCCAAAAATGACAACTTCCTGTTTTGTATGTAGGTTAATGTCTGAGGGCTTCAAGGGTCGTGTGACAGGCTGGGGAAACCTGAAGGAGTCATGGACATCCAACCCCCAGAATCTGCCCTCGGTACTACAGCAGATCCACCTGCCTATTGTCAACCAGGAGACCTGCCGCAAGTCCACCTCAATCCGTGTCACTGACAACATGTTCTGCGCAGGTAAAGGAGTACCCTGTATAGTAGTAAACAGAATACAATATACCACCTCCCAAATTCCACTCACTGCCTCTATGGAAGATCTGTTTTATCAATAGCTTTATCAATATTTTCTGCTACTTCTGTCTTGCACAGAAACCCTCCATATCACATTTTTCTCAATTCACATTTGTTATTACTTACATTATTGTAAATCAATGTTCAATAAAACTTGTCTGGTGATTCTGTTGTCATTCTATAGGTTGAGATTTTGCTTGTTTTATACATTAAGCATTATTAACAACAATCTCATAATGAGGAATTGTGTTTTCACTTGCCAGGATATCATTTTGGAATCTGAATTGCTAACTCAGACTGTAATGGTGTGCTTTTATTTTAGGCTACAGCCCAGACGACACACAGAGAGGTGATGCCTGTGAAGGAGACAGTGGAGGACCATTTGTAATGAAGGTAAGAGGAAGATTGTAATCTTAAAGACTATTTCACTCAAGGCTTACCAGATTTCTACATAAATACATGAGGTCTGATTTAAAATCTCTCTCTACCCCCTTCAGAATCCCGATGATAATCGCTGGTATCAGATCGGTATCGTGTCATGGGGTGAAGGCTGCGATCGGGACGGTAAATACGGATTCTACACTCACCTGTTCCGCATGCGCCGCTGGATGAGGAAGGTCATCGAGAAGTCAGATGCTGCAGATGATGACTGATGTCCTAATCTGATGGTTAAACGTCTCTTTCTAGAGTTTCGTCCAAATGCAAATAAAAGTTCATTCCTCTGAAAGTGGTATCATGTTTAATCTGGGTGGTGTTGTTTTTTTTTCTTTCTTAAACATGATTTTGTTAATTAATTATTAACATACACGGGGTTAAAATACTGTGAATAACCCTAATATTGCAACTAAGCAAGATTCCTGCCCCTTAATATAACAACATGCAAGCAACGTTCAAAAGCGTAACGCATGTGTTGTGATGAATATATCAAATGTAATCGTTGACTCGTTTTTAGCGATTCCCAATAAACGTTGATGATATCCATGCATTTGGGAAGCTCAGCTCATTTGTGCACATATTTTTATTACTTCTCAAATAGAGCTGTATATCAAAGAAAGGTCCTATAACTCGTGCTTTTATGGTGAAATGTGGGTTGAAAGGCTGCAGCCGGAAGCCTCTTATTGAATTAGCTTGATTGTCACAGTGGTGAAATATTCAGTCAGCAGCTCCGAGCAGCAGGTAAAGCCTTTTCTCTTTCGTCCTGTCATTGAGTGTGGCTTTCTGTGTACGTCGTTTTGCTGTTTAAATCTATAATGTCCTTTATAGATAGTGTTATACAGGGGAAAGTACTGTCGATTGCAACAGGACTGAAATGCGCTTAAACCAAAACAGGTTGCTGGCTAACCTAGTTAGCTTAGCAGGCTTCCTCCGCTTAGAAAATGATCTAACGTAGCTAAGCTGTTTAACGTGAGCTCGCTCTTACTGCAGCGTAAGGATGTGGGGCTTGAGCGGACTCGCCGACATTTGAACAGCTACTTTTAATTATATCCTCTTTTATAAACACGGACACAAACTTATCCCCTCACTGATTAATGCGCATGATGCGTTGATGATCAGTCTGACCCTGGTGAACATGGTAAACATCGGTATCCTGCCTGCGTGCACCACTGCTACCCGCCTCCAAACTGGGCGCATGTAGGTTTGCTAGCTTCGTGTTTTTCTTTGCATTTAAGGCCAGAATTGAACATTTCTCCGCAATCGCCTCTCCACAGCGTATGTTGCAGACGTTTGCTTAGCTAGCTACAAAAATATCAAAACTAAAGTCTTGATCTGTAAGGGTGGGAAGTATTACTTATGTCTAAAGTCGTGTTTACATGGCAGTAAACAGTCAACACGGACAGTAAGGTAGAATTGGTCGCTGACTGGATGCGAGCTGGTTAAGATCACAAGTCTGAAGTAAAGGTAATCGTCTTACACTGCATGTAGCTACATGGACCGTAATGCCATGGTAGCTACTTGTCGCCGACAGCCTTTCCCTAACATGTTCAGAGACCTGACTTTATCACAGTTTATCACAGCGCTGGATATAGCTAGTGGCTTGACTAGTTACACGTTGCTGGTTGCAGTCCATTTTACACACTAGCTGACCAGCACTAGCTAATTGTCGCCGGGTTGAAGTTTGTTATTGAGGATATGCAGCTAAAACAGCCGGTACTGCGTGGTATCGCTGACTGGCCAGAACTTCGGATTACTTTCTCCTCAGAACATGTTAAACTTATATTTGTAGGTTTCTTAAACATTGCTATAATCAATATCCGTATTCTTGCTTTACTGAAGCGTGAACGGACGTGTAGAAATGCACCGAAGGGTTTAATCACACCGTGTGCAGATACTGACCAACTGACCACCCTCGCAGCGAAGGAAAGACGGGCTAGTCTGCTAATCTGTCCGCAACTGGAACCATTGGCTAACTTTTAAAGAGAGGACTTTGAGGAGGGAAGTCGACTTTTCTCCGACTATGTGACCTTGAGTGCTGTAACTAACTGTGGACGATGACCAAGCAGTGTTTCCCCGCCGTTGGCTTATCAAAGTAAACCGATCAAATGTTCGCCTTCCTCCTCGTACAGCCTTCATGTGTGTTTCGCTGCCTCCTCTGACAGAAAACACGGCGCTGGTGTGTTTCTTCACAGCTGTCGGGTTTCTTCTCAGCGTGGTCGCGAGCTCTGCGGAGACATGATCGAAATCACATGATGCTCCTGAGCGCTTCAGAGCACACGCTCGTGTACCCTCCACTAAATAAGACGTCCTTGCTGGTCGTTTTCATTGCCTGATGGACGACTCAGACGCAGATGTGAAACTGGGGCAGCAGGGAACACAAGGCTGTTCTTACACTTCTCGAGCGTTAACACTTAATTTAGAAACAGCGCGTGCGGGTCCAGACACAGCGCGTTTCTCTGAAGTAGCTCAGTAGTGTCTGTGGAGCTTGCCCTGGGCTGCACTGCAGCAGGGACTGAGACCTGAAAGAAAGAAAGAAAGAAAGAAAGAAAGAAACTAGGTGTGATCGCAACGAAAATGAACAGAACAGGGCCAGAGATGTGCCAAAGGGTGACAAATGGCCTGAAAAATAGGAAGAGAAACACTGACGATATCAAATATGTGCTCAGAAGTAAAATAAACATAAAAAATGTGCCCAGCCTTATTTTGTCATTGTTCAATATTAAGAATTTAGGGTCTTTTTTAATCAAATCTTTAATAAAAAAAAAGTTATTTGCAGTGGAGTAATGTGAAATGTGGTGTTCTAGAGAAACTTGCTGTGTCTATTATTCACAACGGTGGAGACAGACATCCATGGCACAAAAAAGCCATTACATGAAATAGTTAGGGATATGCTACCTGATGCCTGATTTTACAGTTGCGTTTTTTCGTTTTGCAAATGTTTTGACCTAAGGGTGACATTATACCTCTTTTTCCACAAATGAACACCGTAATGTAATGCTTGTGATTTGCTTTAGTCGAAATACCTCAAGGGGATGGTGCCATAGCATCCAATTCTCACCCTTTCTACAACAGCCCTGTTCAGAACGGTGCAGGAGCAGAAAGTAAAAGTGGTATTTTTTACATATTAATACAGGGATGTTTACCAGATTTCACCAGACCTTAGTAATTCAACATGTCTTGATGTTATAAATGCCCTATGTGTATCCAAGATTGGAGTCAAATAAATGATAATTGGCAGATTTAACCTGGTAGATATGGCATGGAAAATGTGAACAGTGCAGATTTCTCTTTTGTAAAAGAAGCAAAATATTTGTAGATTAATATGTTT